>NC_037602.1:15392073-15444558 GCF_003073045.1 Pomacea canaliculata | reverse complement strand
CAATGTCGGGTCCGTGATCTTGCGGTAGGACTTTTTAAGATTGAGGTAACATTACAGGAATTAATATTGAGCCTTTAAACGACGTTTTTCGCTATTCCAGTGGAGATTTCGACAAAATTTGAGAGTATAAGCGAGAATACCTAATAAGACTTAAGTCGGATTGGAATTTGCGCATGATGAAGCTGCACGATGTACCGCGCAGTATCAGGTATATTGGGATTCAAAATTTTGGCGGATTGTTCGGACTACAAGCTGCTAGTACATTGTGAAGATTGTTATGTTATTAAATTTGTGACAAATGCAACTTTCCGCCCGCGTTGTAGAAACCAAACAGCATGTCTCAATTTAGTTAGATTAATTATATGTATTGTTCCGGGAATCTATCGTACGAGAGTCAAAGAGTTGCGAGATTTCGCCTTATCAATTTTTGGAAGGGATAGTGAAAAAAAAGTTACACCTATCCTTTGGCGATTGATCCTAAACACCACACTTTTCCGGAGTGTCTTGTACTCAAGATCGTCAACCCATCATTATATTTATTATTCACGATTTATGTCGATCTATTAACCCTTTTAATTTAATAGCGACAGTCTGAAAGCTCAGGAATGGGGCTTCTGGGAAAACAGCCGATTCTTTCAGGACAATTCCCTGCATTAATATTATATGCAGTGTTTCAATGAGCTTTTTACTTTGACTAGCGCTGCACGCAACACAGATGAAAGTCTCGCTTGGCGGCCCTCATTAGCAGTCCTGAGGTCGGTAGGAATTATATCGGGGAGCGGTGGGGGAAAGCTCTTTTAGGGCATCTAAGTCGAAAACGCGGTGTCGAGAGGAAATCAATGCAATTAACAACGATGAAAAAGTCGTTACGAGCGAATCGTCATTAAATGTTAATAGTTTGATTGCATTTCGGCTACAGAACATTTTGACATAAATCTGTGGTTGGAGCAAATTTTTAGAATGATGAGATTTTGTTGTGCGGACTGGGAGATTTTCGGCCATGTGCGCCATACGTCCATTTTGACTCGGGCTGTGGACTCTATGAGAACGTTGCCTGCCTTGCTGTACCTTCATAAGTAGAAGCGACGCCTTGTGTGCGATGTTTTATCTCAGAATAGATCTAATCCTATAGAAGCGAAATCTTCTGAGCCAAATTTATGTTAGAATTTATTCCGCGGCGTCACTTCGTTGTCATTTGATCAGGAGCGAATGGTCTGGTGCGCATGTGCTTGTTAGCCGAGCATACTTTTCTGTATCTCCTATCATAGGTCGTTACAAGCATAATTTTTGTAGTGCAGAGTATGAGATGGAGTTCTGCTTGACACGGATCGGTATGTGCTTTTCATGGGATTGTGTTAGAGTCAAGTACTTTTGCCGATAACATTTGGAATAAACTTGAGTACGAAGCCATTCACAGCTTTGAAATTTTAAGATCTGGAGTGATCATTGAATGACTTCGCGAGACTTTGTCGAGATTTTTCGCTTAGGACCCCTATGAGTTTTGTCTTCTTTGTGTATTCTTGGCAATTTCGAGTTGAATGTTTTGGGCGTTCGAAGCTAATATCGAATGTCGACAACGTTGAAAGCTCCTATCGCCGCCTAGTTTTCAAATGCGGCGTAGGCGTTGAACTTCGCATTTGTATTGGTAAGGCTTCAAGTACTCTTTGCGAATTTAGGCGCATGTGCCGACTCTCGTGGATCTTAATGCGGGCGGTAGGTCGGCAACAACACACTGTATCCGTTCCTTACCATCAACAATAATGTTTGTAAAGACCAGTTTTGCAAGTGACTCCATTGTCATTACTTTTTCTTTCGTAGCAGGCTTTCTGGTTTTTCATCGCGTTCCACACCTAAACACCTTCTTGCCTTTGCGCCTTCAGCCTCCGCCACTTTTGTGCTTTCTCACTTTTCTTCTGGTTCTTACACAAACACAGGCAACTTAAACTGCTATGGCGTGCTACTTTGTTAGGAAAGTAGTGCGATTTCGCTTTAGTGTGATCCGGCGAATGGCTTTCTCTTTCGAGGAAAAAGCGAACGTGAACTGCATCCAAATTGGGATTAAAAGCGGTTTCTTTCTTTGTGCAACACTTCTGCACGGCGCGAACTTTGGCTACGTCATCCGCCTTAACTTTTCCGTATTCAGGGTACGCGCGTATAGGCGTACCAAGGACGAACAGCACTCGTGTGAATAGTGGGGAGTTATGCGCCTGGAATGTCGTTCGCCGGTATCAGATCTCTTTATTTGGGGGGTTTTGGCCGATGTTTAAAATAACGAAGACAGAGGTGTACTGAGATGGTAGAGGGGGTCAGCGATGAGAGATTGGGGAGAGAGGAGGCAAAAGTCAGAGGAGGGAGATTGTGGCTTCCTCGGACTTTCACAAGCGTTAAATTGTTGTAAGAAGAAAGGGATATGTTCTTGAGTTTAATGTGAGTTGAGAGGCAGAGATATCGGGATTGCCAATTTATGCTCACTAGAACATTCTGCACATTGTGGGGTGTAGTGATGAATAGTCGAGGGATCGAATAGATTTGAGTTGATCGTCTCCTGTCACTTGCACTTCGGCTTTGTGGTGCACAGAGTCTTCTGTGCTCTATGATGCTAGCTAAATTTGTTTGCTGCATAGCATTTGTACCTAAACACAAGTTACATGTCTTTCTGTCTGAAAAAACTGAGAGACCTTCACGCTCGGGAGATTGGACGCGCCTATGTGGTAGCGACTCTGACAGTTTTTGCGGCGACGCGATCCCCAGGTGTTCGCGCCCACAGGTGAGAGCGATGACCTCATTATAGCAAGTAGGTGATGGACGTGTGTAGGGTGGTTACAACTTGACTAAAGGCACTTTGGTGCTGTCGCCATGGCCTTTTACATCGAAAATATCGGGCTTCCGTATGAAGCTCAGCGCTGCTTGATATTGAGATTGGCGAATTCAGCGGGCCTTCTTGGTGCGCCATTTTTACATCAGACAGAATCTAACAATTACCGTGCCTGTGCGCGTGTGAGCGTGAGTTGGCTGGACGACATACTTGTGTCGAGATGACGGAAATTCCCGAGTCAAAGGCATGTGTCACTCAGGACTATGATTACTTCTGCATAAATATTTCGGGCTCCTTGAAAAAATATGAAAAACCTATATTATCGCGGCATATCGATTCAGAAGTAGGAACCCTAGCATTCACTCTGGACTCACATCGTCGCATCCCCCTGCACTGGCTCAGAATTCGGCCCATGTTGACGTCGAGAATGCGTTTTTGGCTCGCAGAGCTTGTGCGATATTCCTTAGCAGTAGAAACACATATCCACGGCTTTGATCTGCACTAAGCAACTAATCTTTTAGCGAAAATTATTTAAGCAAACATTTCGCGCTTGGGCCGTAACTTTCGTTATTCGCTGAGCACTTTCTAGAGAGCGAATGCGCGCAGCGACGTAGAGATGCTCGCGAAGATTCTCCCCAAATATTTTGGGCGATCTTCCCGAGCACGGAACCGGAGACGCTCAGTTATCCTCAGTCATGATTAAGTCGCAATTTCGGAATAGTAAGGTATCTTTGCTAACCTATTAAAATTTCGATAATATCATAAATTGTGAGTTAGATCTGCTGTAGCGCCTTTCTCATTTTGTTTGTATTCGAGCAGAATAAGAAAATCGGAGAAAAAGAAAATTTTACTGGACAACAGAAGACTGGTCCCAGTCTACAAAAAATGTTTGACAGGGTGTCTTACAGCCCTTCCCGTCCCGTCTCTTCGCTCGCGAGTCTATGACTTGATCTGAATTTTCAGAGTCCTCATTGCGCGCCTTCCTGGCTGGTGGTTCTTCACCCTTTTTTTGGATCGCAGGGATCTCGCTCAAGGCACGGACCTCGCATCGGTTGCGATTGCGAAACCAGTTATTTCGATTCCTAAGCTTCTGCTCTAAGAGACGATATAATTGTGCGGGAATTTCAACTTCAAAATCGTCTGTAAAATAAAGACCTGCGCAGACAAAATTTACTTCATGATGACGGCACTTCGATGCCCTTCCGGCACTCTGTTAGATTGCGGAGTTATTCCTTGGACGGTTCTAAACAGTATTCATTGATATAATATGTTATAATTGCTGTCGCTACACCCCCTCTATGCAAATTTCCGAATAGCTTCCCAAATTTGTTGCTCCCCATTCCTCCCTAAAGTGGTGCCAAATCGAACTTTGCGCTCTCCTTTCCAACATTCAAACAGTTCTCTTTCACCAACCATTTTTTCAGTTTCGAGCCTCGCTGCGATATGTTAATATGTAAATTTCGGGCGGTACATTTAAACGCAACAGCTACGAGGCAGCAGCTCACAAGGAATATAAATATAAGTCTTAACAAGATATTGGTTTGATGGTCCGTTTCTAGAGAAAATTTGTGAGAAAAATTTAGCGACAAGCATCGCATAAATCCTTTTGATTGTCGGCTTAGTCTCTAGCAAAGAGAAGAGCAACTTCTGTTGGGCGGCATGCATTATTGCGAGACGTCCATGGGAATCTAATTCGCCTAGCGTGAGCAGTTAGTATTTTAAGATCAAGTCGAATCGGACTCACCCTCTATTACCCAACGATCTTGATATACGATAGTGGCGAGAATTATGCAAGTTCAACAATAAATGAGTGGATCCCAAATCCTTAATTTTAAAAGATTCGTTTTAAGAGAAAAATTCACATTTATTGCTATTTTGCATTTTCGCACTTGCTGAACCCAGCATTTGGGTACACGCTGCATACTGCGTGCGCAGAATGCTAGCTTGCGATAATAGATCTAGCAGATTGTCTCTATCACGTGTCGGAATCTTTTTTTGTCGACATAGATCGGCTTTGTTGTGTCAATTGGTTTGTGAGGAGTGCGCTGCTGTCGAGACTAGCACGGACTGCCTTTCGAAATTCTCGGAAATTTCCCGTAGCGCGAAAAATTGATTTGTTACTGTGTCTTAGGCACGTTAAATGGCGAGCAGGCGGGAGAGATCGATGTTGACTTTTGGGTGGGGGGGACTTAAATGCGGACTTAGGTCAATAAATGACAACCCGTTTCCCTATTGCGATGTGCTTGGGCGGAGATGTCGGTGACGAATATCATCTTCGGTTTAGTGTTCGGGGTCTGTTTTGATAGGCTAGCCGAAACAATGAGACGAACTAGTGTCTATTCTAGTTGCCATGAATACGATAATAGAAAAAGTCTTGTAACACATTTAGTTCCTCGATCTTTCATAAAAGCGATTATTGACAGATACTAGTTCGCGACTTTCATGCAGAAGATGAAGTATTTCCGTGTTTTCAGCGTAGTTACCGATATTCTGGGTATGGGCAGTTAGATTTTATTTTTGTCGCACACTGCTTGAACGATATTTAGTATTGCAACATTTATTGAGGGCGCGAGTGAGATGTTTTCCGTGCAAACATCCGCATTACTAGACATTGCGTCCTATTTATCTGAGAAATTTGGTCGACAAAACCTAATTAGCAACAATGATACAGATAGATTGTTGTGCGTAGTGTTTGTGTTTGACAGGTCATGAGTAGTACGAAAGCATTTTCTACGCTCTCTCTTGGCGTCGAATGTTCAGGAGCGAGTTGAAGTCGAAGTAGATCTCGAATTGTAGGCTTTGGGCTCGAGATCGTATCGTTTTCTATTTGTTTCCAGCTAAAAAGAAATCGATTTTCTCAGAAACCCGCGATTGCGTTGAATGTCCTATGTGAATGTTCGCGCCTTTCAAAAACATGATTCGACTGATCGTCAGTCGTAGCTCACAGCCTGTTGCTAACTGGAGAGCTTAATTTGTGAGATATTGTTGCAGATCCCTTAACTGTGCGGCTATATGAATAGAATCTTGTCTCTGGCGATTACACAGTAACATCCCCGCGTTAAGTGGAAGAGCTATTGTTGGTTCAGAATTCAAAGGACAGATACGTAGTAGTATAGGTTTAATCACTTGATGCATTTCTGGCAACTTTGCAATTGCGATTCGGAAGACTCGGAGATTGCGGTGAGACTGTTTAGCGAGTATTTACAAGGTCGCCTATGTGACGATTACCATGACCTGTTGGGGCACTGGTCGCGTTGTCTGTGACGTTAGAATGGGAAGGTATGAAAAGGGGTTCAACTCGGATATGTCGGATTCTTCGAAATTTTCTGGAATTTTCGAAAAAAACTTTTGAGATTGGGTAAAAAAGAAAAAAAGGGGATACGAGATTCGAGATGATGTGAGTGAGTCTATCATTTGGTACAATGTGCCCTCCGAAAATCTGGCCGGCTCTTACGAAGAAGCCACATATGGAGGTAGCGCCACGAACAACTCTCGAAAGCGAATTATTTGCTATTTTCATCTTCGCCTGCACCGCAAATCTCATTCTGTGATCAAATTTTATCGAATATAAAAATTAAAGCTTTTTGATATAAATTATTTTATTGGATTGGGAAGTATTTGCACATCTTGTACTAAAAAGTTGTGTGTAATACACATTTGGAATATGCAATGTGAATGATGTCTGTTCGTAAAAAATGAATGGATGAAGACAGCCCTAGTAATTGTTATAGAATGTAAGATATATCTTATTTTGGTAGATTTGAATATGAAGACTCCACTTATGAGGAGGAAGAATCAGTAGAGGGCCCATATATTTTTAAGATATTTGATGGTGTGGGCTTGGCATTGATTGGCATGCATTTTTCTCGCCAGCACAAATATATTACCAGCAAATTTGAAGAAAAAGTTTGTATCAGTGTGTATTACTACTAATGGCAAGGTTTTTTTCACCAATGTTGCTGTAATGGAGATTCGACTCCCGGCTTATTTAATTAGCACCATTGCTACTACAAGAAAGCTCTTCTTTGCACTTCAAAATTTTATAGATCTCCTTTACAGTTTGTGATGGATATAAAGAATATGTAGGTGAACTTCCAGCCGACAGTAGCATTAAAGGAGATTAAGAGGCACCAGTCTTGGAATGATAGCTGCAGTGCCTGTATTAACCATGACAAGGCATATCACACATTCAAAGCAATGCTTTATCATGATCTTATTATCTTGTTATCCATATTTTCAAAATTTTAAAATTGCAGAGTAACAAATTACAAATTGCTGTTATGGTGTTTTCTAGTTGTATTTTATCTCTTTTTGCATGTTTGAATTACTATATCTAATGGAACGGGTATCCATTCAATGCTTGCAGTATTCTAGAAGCAGCATTACTGAAACAGTGTTGGGGATTAAACTGTTGAAATGATACTGAAGCAGATAGCTGAAAGCAGCTGATACTGTTAAGGAGGATACTGATCATTTTTCGTGATGAATCTGGTCTGAATGCATCAAAGGTCGTCTAAACATGACGCTTGTAAATGTGTCATTTACATAATTGATTACTGTGAACCTACAATTAGTCTTTGTTGGTAGAGCTTGTTTAAAGTCAGATGCAAGTGTTATGAGAGCTAGTGCCCACTGAACCTTATGTACCAACGTACCAAATTTGGCTTTGTTACTAATGGATGGTGAACTGCAGTTGTATTTTTTTAATGCAATAAAATTTGAGAGTTACGGGAAGAGCTGAAAAAGACATAACTTTTCTGTCAGAACACCTTATTGAAATGTCTTTCTGTCTGTTAGTACATATAAGTATCTATGACTCTAGTGCCATAGAAATAAATTTTTTTATATTTTTAATGGGTAGTTTCACAATCTCCCTTTCAAAGGGTTTGCCGTGATGTATGATCTGTCATTACATTCAGAGAAGAACCCCACTACTGTGCCAAATTCTGCTATATGTAAATTTTCTAAAATACTGAATAAGATTCTTGTAATGGTCTAGTGAACAGTTTTTGTAATCTCACATCTTATACGCAAGGAAAGAAAATCCGAGTCACACCACTTCATTTCAGTCGCCAGTGATTGTTACCTGATAAAATACCTTCCAAGGTTGTATGATATACCAAAATTTGAAGCTTTATCAAATATCTGTTCTGTTTATCAAGAGAGAAAAAAGAGATAGCTTTTGTTTATTTTTGCCAAACAGGTTATTGTAAAAACAGATCATGATGCATAAATGCAGAATGTTATGCTTTGCTGCATTTGTTTCAAGTGCAAAACCGACAAAAATATTGCAGAAAGGCTATTATTGCAGGGTAAAAAAAGGGAACAAGGATTCTAAAGATGAATTTCTTGTCCTGCTTTATTTTATCACTTTTCATTAACTCGCCATTTCAATATTAAACACAATTAATTATATCATTATTTTTTGTAGTGCGAGATTGATAGGTAGTAGTAGTAAATTAATTTGTGGGTGAAGTATGTCGTTTAAGAGTATAAACTGAAAATTTCGCCAAGATCTCAGAATTTTAATTGGCGGAAATCTTTTACAAATCTGTTTAAGTTCATCACGTTGTTGCTTCTCATCAGTTTATGTCTGGATCTGAGGGGTTCAGCCATGTAGGTATGTCTTCAGCATTTAAAGGATTTGTGAGATCATTTGGTAGCCCTAAACTTTTGTGCTAAAATAGTATCCTGCTGAGTGGTAAGCATACAATATGCGATATCACGATCTCGTGGGAAGATCGGATGTGGTCGCCTTCTATTATGCTTGTTTGTTCTGTACACGCAGTAACCTAATTTGTCCTAGGAGCTAAACGTCCATTAGAAATAACAGTGAGGAAATTTCATCATTAATGAATTTAGGTGCTGAAAGTGCATAGATGTCCGAGATAGCGATTGTGGTGCGCGTTACTTTTGGTAAACACACTTGATGAACTAACCTCTATGTACAAGCAACATATAAAAAGAAAAATAAAAAGGACCTTTTCGTATTTTGAGCATGCTCCACTTAAGAGTCTTCCTTCTCCTCACACTTTACCTGTTTGTGGCGTTAATCTATTCACATGGTTTTAGTTTTGGTGTGGTTACCTCAGATCATTGTTTTTGTTTAGTTTTTTTTTTATATATAAATGCATTAGTCTGGCCTTTTACCAGTTCTACGACTATGCAACCGAAGGCAAATGTTTTCTATTCTTGATTTTTGTTGACACAGAGATAGTAGCAACTTGTTTATGATGATATCAATGTTTGGTTGTTTTTATGAGAGAACATGGTAAGTATTGAAATAAACCTGTTGCGATTGGATTATGATGAGATCTAGATATCGTTCAAGTAGTTGTTTGGGCGATTGATCTTTGACATTCTTAGATTCCAGGAACTGCCCTGGAGCTGATTTGCTGGAGTGCCTGGCTGGCTTGTCATCCATTTTTTGGCAAGAAAGATCGACACAAAGCACTCTTCATTGCCGCAGATAGCTTCCCAATTGCGCTGAAGATGTATATGCAGCTGTGCCCGGCATGCTACAGAGAGTCTTGGCGTTCTATGCACAAAACAGACTGTCATTGGGCGGCAGGCCTGCCCAATGCTTTGCGACCTTATGGGCCAACCACAGCGGCCCTTTGGTGTGCCAAGTATCATGAATTTGAACATCAGCCAGCCTGGTCAAGAGTCATTCATTTTCGCATCAAGAGTACGCTTTTCCAAGGACAAGCTGAAATATTATTTGGATCAACATGATATCTTTACTGCAGGTTGATATAGAATTGTCCGAAAATATGTTTTTGCATATCTAAGGCATTGTGATAATAGCCTCAAGATTTAAAGGAGAATCCATTTTTCGTGTAAATAATTGAATTTTGTTAATAAAGTGTATACAAATTTTTGTCTTAAGAGCTACTAATTCATCAGTTATTAAGATGATCAATAGTCGGTGATTACTGATTTACATGGTATTGATCATCATATTGACAGTTCTTACATCTTTATGGTATCATTGTACAAATATATGAAAAATAAAGATACAGAGTGTTGTTAGTCAAAATTGTAGAGGGGATAATTTTGCAATTGCTGATAATGAGAAGGAAATAACTGGAAGAATTGTGTTCATTTTCACTAGAACTAAAGGGAATCAGACCATTTATAAGATTTATACTATATAACGCATTAACTTCATTCTAATGAATGGTACAAATGCAATTGACTTACTATGCAAGCTTTAAGTCTTTGTGTGTGAACTGATATAAAGAATATTACAGAAACATTTGTGCTTCATCTTTTATTTGAAGTTCGCTTATTCTTTATGTTCCGGGTTGAATGCCTTTCATCAAGAAATTGTGTAATGGATCATAAGTATCAGAAATGATTGATAAAAATCAGTACTTCGTAACCTATAGAATACAGCCTGAGGCATTTCACTGTCTTAGCATTCTGTTGCAAAGTTGGTTTTTTGCTCTTTTTTCATGCTCTTTTGTAAAAACCGACATATATTCATCTGTTTCGATATCTTTGTTAGGTCAGAGACTTTAGAAATGGAAGCTGTGGTCACACTTTGATGCTATAAGCGAGTGAAGCAGCCTTGAGGCAGAAATGTTGTCGACTGATTTCTCTGCAGTTGTGTGATGTAAGTTTGCATTCTGGAAATATATATGTTGTATTAGTGGATTTTTAAAGAGGCATGTTTCTTTGAAAAACGAACTTTATTCACTTTAATCCATTATGTCAGTCTGCTTGCCTAATTATGACATTGATTACAATCGGATAAGTGTAAGTGAAAGGAACCTGTGTATATAATGTGGAAAAGTCACTGTAAACTGCATACTGCAAATCCATTAGAATGATTGCCCTGATTGTGCAGGCTTAGACTTGGGCAGTGCTAGACAGTCCAAGTAGGACAATCCATTAAGCCTTCAGCTCAGAGTCTGATGCATGTCATGGTGCCTCAGTCACTACCATGAATCCAAATTCATGATGATTGTGCATTAGTTGCTCATGTTTGATGGAAACAAAAACATTCACATTTATTAGCTTCTTGTTGTGTTAGAGGGTGATAGGGTATGAGGAAGAAGTGTCCAGGTGTCGACGCTTTACTGTTGTTGAAGGATGAAATTTTTGCTTTTCTGTATCAGAGTTTGTACTAAAATGTGAACATACAGATGTGATTTCTTGAATGCCTCAACGACTCCACACAGACGAACCTATGCTGCTTTACCTATGCAATGTTAAGAATCAGTTCATGGGTTGTCTTTTGTTCTATGAATATTAATTTTTAATGCATTAAGAGTGCGTCAGTTAGTAAATACTTTGCATTATGTGTGTGATGGATCAGAGTGATAAGTAGACAAATTGTGTGCAAACAATCTGGAAGATGAATGGTTTTTTAAAAATAGTCTTAATCCTCTTCATTTGTTTTGCATTTATTTAAGATTCCAGATGATGACAAAGATTACAGCAAGCTAAAGCAAATTAGTCGCAAGACTACAGAAAAATCAATCAAGTGATTAATTTGTTTTCTCTGGAAAATGTTCTCTAAAAACATGGCCCCCAAAATTTGCAAGAGAGTTGTTCGTCTGGACTCTTTGATGAGAATCTTGAGTTTGACATCTTTAAAGAGGTCTTGGGTGAACTTTTATCTCTGGAAATCTACTGGCTTCCATGTAGACAAATTTTTGAGACCTTTCACTACCTAGCCAAAATACTATTGCTGGAGCCTATTCAGTCAAAGGTTTAGGGGAAGCATTATGAAAAGTGAAGGGTGTTCTTATTAATTTAATGTAAGCTGATGCTACAGGTCCTTACAGCTTTTCAAAGGCTTTTTTCGACTTTACGGAAGATAAGTCAGCCATATTCATGGAGGACAGTGAGCTAAGGAGTTTTGTTATATAATATTTTTTTTGCTCATTTAGAATTAATATTAAGAAAGGCATTCCATAAATATGATTAGGTTATATATGACACTAAAGTTTGGCTATGTGATTTTAGACCGAGTACGAGGAAAGTGATGTCGATTATCGACCATATGCATAGTTTCTCCTGGCTTCATTGCAGCGTATGTACCTTTCTTTATTATTATATATTTAATTCAGGATAGTACCATTGATACTATAGAACAGTTGTCGTTTCAAATTTCAGTGTCATGGCGATATTATTGTCTAAGTTTCATTAAAACTATTCTTAGAAGATAACTGAAGGTCTTTTGACATTCCAGAGTCTTTTAAGACCATAAGTTAAAGAGACCATATCTTTTTCAATAAGTGTCCTTGCCTGGCTGCATATATACATCTTTTTAGTTGATTATAATTGTCTAATGGTGATATCTTCTTGCAGTAAAAGCCTTGATTATTATTATGTAATTGTTTTACAAATTAATAAATGTATATGAAAATTGTCTCTTTTGATTTGATAATTAAAATTTCTCACATTTTTTCTTTAACACTCATTATTGCTCCTTCAAAGATATCGAATGACATCAGATATCTTGAGAATAAATAGTCAAGACACAGCGCAATTTAAACGTCATCTAAACATTTAACTTGGTATGAACCTTTGTTAATCGAGAAGTAATTGGAAGATATTAGTACGCGTTAGAGTGGATTTGTGAAATTGTAGATTAGTAGAATGTTTTAAACCTGTTTTTACATGATTCACACACATACAGCCTGACACTCTAGGCCCATACATGAATCTTTTCAAACAGGATATGAAGCAACTGAACTGATCACATGATATTTCTCTTTCGGTTCCGTGATTTGATATTCATCATGAAATTTTTTTTTTAGTCCTGTCGTTCTGGAGTTTGAACTCGACAAGGCTGCAGAGTCTTTGTGCTGTTCTTGAGCCTAACGCCGCTGCTGTTAATTATATATTCCTACGTTCAGGACAAGTCACTGTCCGCGTGGTGTGGTTCATTCAAAGTGTTGCGCACTTTGGCTCTCAGTTATTTCCCTAAGAGGTCGTCAGAGTGATTTTTTTCAAGGCTTGTCTGAGTGTAATATAGTAAATTGTATTCCCATATCCATAGAATAAGTTGAATTTTCCTCTCAGTTGATTCCAAATCGTTGCAAACACACGTACAGAAAGAGTTAAAGAAAGCTAAGACTCATTAACGTAATTATAATGCCCCCTATACTTAGGGCCAACCTAATTGGAGATCTTGTGAGTAAAAGGGGTTATTAAGTTGGGTATTGAAATCTTTTTACTCATCGTCCCAGTATAAAAATACACCCACCTTGTAGAGACTGCATAGTTACCTGATAATATTATAACAATGATCAGATACAATTAAAGGAAGTGTAAGCGAAATGCTAAGTCTTCAAAAGTGTGGAAACTTTAGTGGCTATTTTAGTGGTAAATGCTTAAAGCTAATACCTTGTACATGAGGCAACTGCTTTGAAAGGTCATATCTTTATAAGATTTTTTTGGTACATTCTTATGAATGCAAGCAGTTAAAGGAAAAAAAGGATCTCTGATTATTTTTAGTGTCGTTTTCAAAAAGTAAGAGCCATTGTGAGAGGTTGGACCAAGGTGCTGAGTATCAGTCACTTCAAGGTGCTGGCACTACTCATCTATCAGACCAATGAGAATTTGACTCTCTCATTTGCTGGGCTACTGAGCAACTGAGAACTGGAGAAGCTACAGAATTATGATCTTGCATAGCAAAGGAAAGACCAACGTATCAACTCAATCAAGACAACGGGTTTTCTGCAGAACGTACTAGCAGCAGTGATTGCGCATTGATTTGAGCAGAACCTGGGATCAATTCCCATTCTGTTTGTTTTTTTTACTTCTCTTCAATACATCTATCATTTTTTCATAAAAACTGTCTTTAGGTCATAGAATAAACTGTGGACATGACATGTTACATACTTAGTCAAAATTATAGCTGAAAAATGGAAGGCGTTTTTTGTTCTGCATTATTATCAATCAGGTTTTTAGATTTGTTTTGACTTTATGACATAAAAAACAAAATATCTGAAATTTTCTCTCTTTTTTTGTATATAAATGGAAGTAGTGTATTTAAGTTGTATGGATTCTGTTTCTAATACCTTGTGGGTTGCAGGATGACGCTTTCTTGAAAGACGAGGGAGAAATTGAATCTTCTTGATTATTTCAGTATACACCTCAGTTTATAAAAGATTCCTGATCAGCCAATACTTTTTGAGTAAAATGGCTTGATCAGGACATGTTAGGGTAAACGCATTGTTTACAAACGAATTGGTTCAGTACATAATCTTGAAACAAGAGTAGCTTGATTATTTGTTGTCGTGTTTGCATGAATTATATCAGTTTTGCACTTGTTTGTTCAGCATTATTATTAGAACTGAAGCAGATTGACAGATCTAAAGAGTGTTTTTTTGGTTGCAGGCACAGTATATATATAGTAAGAATCCTTGTCATCAAGCATTTAAGTTGTGAGGTGGCATTCAGTAATGTGATTGTAAGGCTATACGAAGTATTCAATTTGTTGAAGTCCTCTTTATGTTGAAAATGAAGATCTAATTGTGAGTCATATCTCTTTAGTTTTGGAAATGTGTAATCATACTACTTTCAAACACTCTGATACTTTCAGCAAGTGGCCAATGTTCCAGGCTGGAGGTGTTACAGCTCAACAGGCAAGTGTGTTAGGTTGAGGAGGTTTAGTCGTAAGAAACAAGGAGGATTGAAGTCTTCAGGAAGTACGTCCTTACTGGCCATAGCACACAAGCAAAAAGGAAATGGAAATGAAAGAAGGATTGTAACACTGAGTGCGGAAGAAAAGGAATGAAGTGAAAGGATAATTGTAGTTCAATTTCTTCTGCAACATTGCAGAGTTTTTTAAAAAGAAAAATTGCTTTTAATTGCAGTACATAACTCAAGATGAACATTTATTCTCTCATGTTAATTTAAGTATGAGGTCTCATTTAGAGTTTTTTTAATACGAGCTGAAGGGATGTACATTATGGAGATATTATGTAGTGGGCTGTTTTTTTTAATGGAAATGACATTTTAACTCTATTCGTAGTCATTATCTCCATAAAAAGGTCGTTCTTTGTTATGATTTTTTCTCCATACAAGTATTATGTGTTTACAGCAATTAAATTACAGTTCTAATTCTGGTTCTGTTTCTGTCCTGTTCACAAAGTTTCTTTGTGGGTGGCACATTTGGCAGCGTACTTACGAAGGTAGCCCCCTTTTTGTACGATTTCTGGTAATAGACGCGTCACACTATGTGTTGTTTCGGAGAGTGTGCCATAGTGGCAATTTGTCAGGACTTATGCAGAAAGGCTTTTCACTGATAGCCTGGCTAAATTGCCTCTACCTTTTCAGCTAGCTAACTGCTTATATTAAGTAAGTTAGACTCTATGTTCATTCTGCCATTCTTTATTCTTACTGTCTTTATCCTCAAATCATCTCGTAAGTTTCAATATATTTTTAATTAAAGAAAAAGCCACTATGATTTAAGTCCTATGCGCTTTGTCCACCTCTTTGATCAACAAACTATTTATGCATTACATTGGCTGCTGTCGTTGTATTGTAACTGAAATGTCTATTATTGAAATATTTCGAAACAACATAAGTAAATGTAATCCAAATGACTACAAGATTCAAGACAAACAAGAAACAATCTTGTCAGAGAAAGATGACATTGATGTCATTAAAGTATCGCTCTTCTTTTGAGTCTGTTTGAGGTGTCATAAGTGATTTTGAACTTTGCTTATTAATTTTGTCTGAGGTCGTTGGAAGATGCATATGAAGTGGAGGCAATGCCAAATGATCGAACATTTTCTTATTTTTAATAAGGGGTAACTGCCTCAATAGCAAATCTAAGATTAAAACTAACATTAAATTAGAAAACTACAAACATTAAACATTAGTTGTATTTTATGGACAAAGTGATAATGAAATACAAACAGTAAGTTGCTTTCTCTTCAGACAAAATGGCATAGATACTTACCGAAATTATCTGACAGAAAGACTTATTTCAAAGATTAGCTCCGAAAACTGCATTCAAATCTTGGGACTGGAGCAGCATTCTACTAGTAGACGTCTGAGATAAGATCAGCCTGAATCATAAAGGTTTAATATAAGAAGATTAATTCTACACTCATCATGTATCACAATGCATAACTGCACACGACAATCCATCATTATTAGCCTTTTAGCATCAATCAGTTTGTTTTTATATATTCATGTAAACTGTTATTTACCATAGCTGCTTTGCACGTTGCCATTTTTTATTTTGCCTTTGGTGCCATACTTTGCAACATTCTTCAAATATTTAGTTTGAGTACGCTTTTTTACGTTAATGCAAATTATAAACATTTGAAGAAATAAAATTTCCTTGTAAAGAACTACAATCTTTAGAACTTTATTTACAGTTTAATAATAATTTGTATGCATGTCTTGTTATTTCAAATGTTGTGTAGATCTCAGTGTCACATAAATCTTTTTCAGACTGCCGTTGATTGCAGTCGAGTGATTTCAATCTGCAGGACATCAACAATTCGACAGAATAATGTACGTCAATGAACCACATTTTGGGAAATTCTGTGAATTGGTGCTGACCCTAATTAAAAATGTCCTCAACAGGTAACTGGTCATTTATACGTTCATGAATTTATAATCCATGCATTTATACTTCGATAATGTCCATTCATGATTTGTTTAATTTTGATGTTGATCATGAATAATGGAATATATTTGGTGCACAAACAACTATACCTCTATCTCCAGAAGTTGGTGAATCAGGGCACTTCACATCTTATTTGGTCTGGCTAGTGATAGAGTACTATTCATGTTTGCGTTGTGCTAAACAGCGCTTTTACTGTCTAAACTATGAATGTTGGCATGGACAATGTTTTGACATAATTTATGACTTTAGGCCCTTACGATTGACGTTGAAAATATTTCAGTACCGCTATGCTTCCCAATTACCTGTTCTAAATTATCCTGTCAAGTCCTCTTCTTAAAATAGGCAGAATTAACAACTTCCCCCTTGAATGTTGTTCATTACGACGCTAAACATGTCCTTGATAGACAAGTTACAAATATCTGTCAGTCTGCCTATTATTGATGTTTGAAAGATCATCAATTGCAATGTTAGAAACAGGATGCATGTCACTTTTCTCTTCTTGTTTCTGCACTGGCTACCTATCTGTTCTTGTATTCAGATCCAAGCTATCTGGTGTGCCTCAATTTCCTTGCATTCGCAACAGACAACTCCAACTCTGTTCCCTAGCGATCATATAAGTATCCCTGTTACAGAAACAACAATATGATACGCGTTTTTATCTTTCTCTGCAACACGAAAATTCTCTGCCCCTCCATAATCACACTTGTCCATGGGCACCCTTTAAATATTACATTACAAAACATCTTTTTCATAAGCCATTACTTCTAACAAACAATCTGATGTAATGCTACTCCAACTCTACTTACTTCTATACTCTGCCTGCCTTGTCTCCCTCTGCACGATTAATATACTTGCACTCAGTTGTCACTGTTTTTTATTACTATTCCTATTTTGCATCTTTATGCTTTGTCTTTAGTATCTGTAGTGTTGTCCTCACTGTTCCTTCATATGCTGTCCATGTGATTGTTTTTGTTCTGAGAGGCATGCCCCTTCATGATCGTGATCACTCACTAATAATTGTGCATTTATTATTCATGACTGCCATACATAACTGGAACTAAATTACAGATTACATTTAAAACATCATCCCAAAGATTACTAATACATAGTACTAACAGATGATCCTCTATTTCGTGATACCTAGCAAAGGTCTCTCATTTTCTAACAGCCACAAAGACGACCCTAAATCGGCTAAGTGATGCTAACCATTAATTCAGGGGAGATAATTACAGACCTGCCCGAAGAAAGAAATATATAAGATTTGTTTGTATCATCCTCTGGTAAATTTGCAGTCCAATAATGTGGACACAAATCATTGATACCTTTGCAACTGGTGGTGGATGCGATTCTTTGTTGGGATATTAATTTTAACCTTTCTTTAACAAAACACTACCTAACAACGGCAATAGGCTTTACATCATTAGTGTTCAAAAGAATGGTTTACATTAAAAAAAAAATAATATTCTAGTATTTGAAATATTTATTTTTATTATTTTAAGTCTGTACACCCAGTAGATCATTAGTAACTCAAAGTGTCTGCTTTGTCAGCTTTTGGGGACAATTTTTTTTTTTTTTCAAGTAAAAAAAAAAAAAAAAAAAAAAAAAAAAAAAAATAAAATGGCAACAGGAGCTTATTAAACAACACTGGCTTTTGAGTATATTAATGATATATAATGCTGATTTAATATTTTTTCCACTATATCAGTAAGACTCAATAACATTTACAAATTATTTCAGATGCAAAACAGTTGAAGCGCACATTCAAACAGATACATAATGTATACTGACACAGAGCTAAAAACATATCAGCAAACAAACAGGAAGAGATACATCAACAGACATAAAAGACAGAAAAATCAGCTATATAAGAGCGTCATTCAGGGTTCTTGCAATAGGAAGTACATGTAGACTGCAAGCGGAGCCAAGGGTGAAATTAAGAAGCAGATTGTTTAGATTTCTCAGATTTTTAGGTAGCAAAGATACAAGCTTTATTAAGTCCAAGGGCAATTCCAAATTATGCTCATATTAGCAGTATATGTTGAAATAATTGTGCTCTCTCATTCACACACACATGAGCAGTCACAGTACACACTCTTTGTCACAGACATTTCTGGATGAGGCCATCTGCTGTAGATTTTCCCACCCCAATCGCAAAAACCTTGTGATTGCATATCCAAAGCAGTTAACAGAGCAAAACCGTCACTTGTTCTTACTGCTCATTCTTTGCATGCCTTTATGTTGTTTACTTTGAAGCATTTTATAGATGATTCTATGGAAGTGTTTCAAGATGTTTGCATTTATGTTAACATCAGTGCAAGTATTCCTTTTGTTACTTTGTGTTGGATTTTTAAGATAAAATGACGCAGAACACTTTGTTTGTTCCAGTGGCAATTCACACAACGGGGCGCTTGATAATAACATCACAACACATCTCATTTGCACCAAATAGACTTTCGCATCATGTTTCATTCATTCACACTCAGCACAGATTGTGTGTCCCATTGATTCCAGATATATGCAGAATGATATAATGTTCTTTCTGCTTACAGTCATCTACAAAATAGCTTTTATTTTACTGTTGTGTGTTTCATATTTATGATTTAACTGGCTTTGTAGAAGCTCTAGCATCTTGATGTTTTCTTCATGAAGAGTTTCATGTCACAGTTCACAATCACAAGCTTTTCTTTGAAAAAAGCGGAAAGCTTCCTCATCCGTACATCAAGCTCGAGACAAACTCCTGGTGGATGACAGCACAACGACAGAGATGCTTTTAGCAGAGCCCCTAATCAACAGTTAACCAGACAGAATATGGTGTCTCAATGGGTTGCAACTGCCAAAGAACTTCACCAAACAATCCTCCGAAGGTCTTAGTGAAAGAAACACATGAAGACAAAAACAGGCCCCAGCTTCGTCACAGTGTTTGGCGCCCTGCAACACACTCAGCTGCATCTTCCAAGTTAGAATCAGGGCAGACTGAAACAACGTTCTTGACTGGGACAATCATGTGCATCCTGGTAACAGTGAAAGAACTTCTAAGCAAATTATGGAGAAAGTGGTCTTGTCATGAACAAGTGCCTGGTCAAGGGACCTATGGAGCGACCATCTCCTAATGATATGTTGAGGGTTTCTACAAAAAGGTAATACTAACCAGCTTATTATGAAACATAATATGAACGTTTTTAAGGCAAGTATATTCATATATTATGTGTATTATCATTTTGTTTTGTTTTTTTTTGTTGGTTTGTTTGGTTTGGTTGTTGTTGTTTTTCGTTTTGCTGGATTTTTTTATATTGTTTTTTTTATGCTTTGTTTCATGTGGGTTTGGTGTCATTCTAATATAAAAGGTAAGTGACACAACAAGTTTGCTTAAAGTAAGTAAATACCATGATTCTGAATGTTAAAAAAAGAAGTGAAGGTAGTCCCTCAACGTCTTGGTTGTTTAGGCAGATTTTTATGGAATGCAACTTTTCTGGGACCACTTTTTATGAGGGCGGTGCCCACCATCCGTTACCCTTGCTGCCTTTCGCCCAACCCTCGAGACCCATTCTTGATGGGGTTGACAGAGGAAGTTCACTATTCCCATAGGTATTGAACTGGTGTACTTCAGAGTTCATACTTCCAGTGTGTAACACTTGTTCTTCACTTCCCCTCATTCTGAAAGTTTCCATGACTAATTTTGAATTGAAGAACACTTGTTTACTTAAGAAATCACATCCTGAAACCGTTATCAAGCAACTTCATTGAATCCATCAGGTGCAGATTATTTTTCAATCACTAATTGTGGTCATCAGTCCTGACAGACAAACGCCTTTCTTGTTTAATGGTACTCTGACCGTCCGTTATTTCTTCTTTGCAACTGAGTATGAAATATGTCAAGTGGAAACAATTTATAACTGTGCTTTAGAAATTAATTGTAAATTGAGGATTTGAACCGAAATTTAAATAATATATTAGAACATCATACTGATCATTTTATGTGCTTTTCCTTTAAGTTATGGATTAGGTTAGTAAGAAATATGTGCGGATGGCATACATATTGCTGGAATCATGCTTTTTTTTTTTTTTAGTGCATTATGTTTACATTTTGCTGTGGAAATTCTTTATTCTGCTTTGATCTAATGTGTAAATTTTTCATATTGATTTCAAGTGACATGTATGGCGAAAAGGACATCATGAGTTTTGACCAGAAGGCAGATAACCTCCTTCATCAGGTGCTCAAGATACAGGCAAAAATCACCAACAAGACGCGCTGAGAAGCTAGTGCAGACTTTAGCAGGTATTATCAATGTGTTTTATTCGTGACTCTGCATTTTCCTTACATTCGAGTCAACTAGCACTTACTGAATCAGTGCTGGCATTATTATTTGTGATTGATCTTTAAGGATTTACAACATTTTAAAGAAATCCACAAGACCTTATCCAATGTTCAGGTAATCGGAGATGTTTCATTAAATTATCAAACATGTATATATGGGTAAATGAAAATGGAAAAGCAGTGCATCTGTGGCCAGAGACTTGCACATTTTATATGCACAATGCTTACCCTAGCAGATTTCCTAGCTTTTGAGTACATGAGTACCAGTCGTTTTAGAAGGATTGGGAAGGCAGGGAATAACAGCAAAGTAGAGATGGACGCTACCCAACCCCCCAAAAACCGGTCTCAAAACATTCATCCCCTATGGACCTTAAAGGTAATGTATATTCTACTTTTAATTACTCTGTGCAATATAAAACTTAGGCACATAAATATACACACATAATAAGTGTATTCCCGAAAACCTGTTTCATGTATTGTTTTTGTTGCTCCTCTCATCTGAAGCAAAGATAATCAAGGGAAAGGTGAATTTTACCAGGAGATGTGCTGGAGAACATGTGCAGCGACATGTTTATCATGAGCAGCAGGAGTTGGAACCAGATGAAGACCAAGGCGTGGTTTAGGAAGTAAGAGTGTCTTGCTCCTCGGGTGAATGTGAGAGTGTATTTGAGTTATGCTCTGCTGAAGTTTCGAACGACATGCAGGTAGTACTAGATTTTGTGTGCATTTCTGATTGCTGTATTAGTGATAGCTTATACAACATTAAAATCTAAATGAAGATGGATATAACAACATGAAATAATTACACACATTCCTGACAATCTATTCCAATGTGATGTGCGTTATTTGAAATAATGAGATTTTTGAAATGAATAAATGTTTTTCATCAATGCGATTATGAAAATGAAGTGAATCATATCTAAATGTCACAGTTTTGCTGCCATAAACTGGTAACGTGTTACACTTTAGGGAAGCAATTATTTACTACTTTGGAATAATTTAAAATCATTATGTGCATCTGGAATATTGCGGGCAACTTAGACAAGTGCGTCTTGCACTCCTGTAGAACCCACCAAAACAGCTGTCCAAGAGGAGCTGCCCAAAACATGAGTAGGGAAAGCGGGTAGAGAAAGTAGCAGTGAAGTTCATGAAGGGTGCATCACCAAAGGACCAACGACTGTTTGTGAGAGAGTTATAAACAGTATCCAATTGAAACACTCGAACATTGTGACCTACATTGGAATTGTCATACCAGGCTATGCAGGCTTTTTTTAGCTGTAGTAGTAGTTCTTACAATACAACTTTATTGATCCCCAGGGGCAATTAAAATAGTGCTCTATTAGCATTCGTATATATATATGCAATGATATAAAAAAGATATATCATTCTTATCATTCACATGAATTTAAATAAATAGCTTTTTTTAAAAAATTAAATTTGCATCCCTCATGCATCATTTATTCTAGGTTTTCTATTATGCACAGCCTTGATCTTGTCTTCAATCATTATCTTATAACTAAGATTGTTTAGTTATTTTTTGTATCTGAGCACATTTCCTAAAACTAATTTCCCACTGGATTTAATAAAGTTGAGCATCATTGTCATATTCCTCAGTAATTCACCATTTTTGCAACATGCTTCAATTTTGCATTAGTACAGTACAACAAATATGGAAGTATTTCAAATGCTGTGGTCACAGTAAGCCTTGGAAATTAACACAGAAAAAATATATGAAAGTCCAGCAAACATATGTGTCCATCTTAGATGTGTGCTTGTGTGTTTTTGTCACAGAGAGAAAATGTAAGTATGCACTGAACTAGAAAAATAAGTGAGCACCTCTAACATATACAGGTGTGTGCCTAATTATAGCAGTCTTTATCTATTTCCATATGTTTTTGCAGATGGCAAGGAACCAATGAAGCTGGTGATGGAGTTATGTGGCTTGGGACACTGGAGAAATACGTCAAGAAGAAAAGCACATGCTTGGGGATCTCTCATTGAAAAATGGAGCTCAAGAAAATTGCAATGGACATTGCTTCTGTGAGCTAAAAAAGTTTTTGTATGCTCATGAGAAGGTGATGTGCATATGCTAGATAAAGTGTATTAATATATATAAAAGCAGCTACAATGTGTGTACAGAAGTCTGCTTGCTTCCTCTACAGCATAAGTATTAAAGTGCTTAAATATTCTTAACTATGGACAGTTCCAGGCACTTTTTATTTTTTTTAAACCAGGAATGAAGCACCTAAACAAGCGAAAAATGGTTCATGGGGACTTGCAGCCCGCAACGTCCTTCTGTCTGTTGGCCCCAGTAATGAACTGATTGGGAAAGTGTCTGACTTTGGCTGCCATAAACTTACAAAAGGATTAGATGCAATATCACTACAGCCTGTTCAAAACTCTAGGACCCACTCTAATATCCCACTGCCAGTGTTCTGGTGAGAACTTTTGTCTCTATTCTCATTCTTAATGGTACGTAATAATTCACAGGGCCAAAACTGCCATGGTACAGTCTTAGTTGCTGCTCAGTGTAAAGCACCAATTTGTCACCCTTGTTAGATAATGTTTGGTCAGTTTGTTACTTTATTATGTCAATAAATGGTGGGTAATATAGCAAAGATTAATTTTATCCTTGCAAAACTGTTGTTTTTTTTTTGTGCATTAGTGGTCCAGTGTTGTTGATAAAATTATGTTGCAGTCTATTGAGGTTATATAAACAGGATATTGACAAATGTTAAGTGTAGAGGGGTTACAGTGTACCTTGATTTTTTTTTTAATTCTAAAAGAAACTGCAACGAAAAAAAAGGGGAGGGGAGGAGGGAAATGTTAAAAAGTCTCGAAATCATTAGGGCTGTCAAATTTAAGTTTCACCATGTACAGGACGGTTAAAGACAAAGAGTAACTCATTCCTTTATAAATTAGGGTATCGGTATAAATTAGGTATATCCCAGCGGTGGGCAGGTCATTACACTGTAACCCTTTGAAGATGATAAAACTAACACCAAACTATGGCATCCCAATCACTGTGCATCATTAACATATTAGCTCTTTTTCTATACTTTTTAATGTTTGTGTTAATATTGTTGTGAAAACTACTTGAAATGTGCTGAATTAATGGCAGGATGGCACCAGAACTCTTGGAAGATCAGCACTTCACAACAAGACAGATGTTTGGTCATTTGGCACTGTGCTGTGGGAAAATGTACAGTGGTGGAGATCCTTTCCAAACTTGGGCAATAAGGACCTCAGTCAAGCGAAGTCATAGAAGATCTAAAACGCAAGTACAAAAACAAGCGCGGCTTCAGCCTGAGGAGCACACACCCCACAGAAACTGTATGAGGTATGAAGAAATGCTAAGGTTCTGATGATCCTGAGCGGAAAGGCCAACATTTTCAGATTTGAAAAGTTTGATTGGGCAGCTGAATGAAAGTGATCTGGAGGTGGAGAACTTGAGGAGCTATGCAAAAGGGGTAAAGCATGGGAAAGAATGACACGTACCAAAATGTTGACAACCTGGTATTAAACAACAAGTAAATTTCCAGTTTATCTTTATTGAAGTCTAGCAGACTTCTGGGAGGATGTATGTTTAATACATTGTATGTGTGATATTCCTGGTTTGAACTGAGCCTTTATTAGAAGCATTTATCGCTTCAGTTATTATATTCTCCAGAGACGAAATCTCTAGCTTATTCAGATATTGTGGTGTCATTATTAGAAACATGTCAACAAATATTTCCACTTTTTTAGGAAAGGTGCAAAACATGAAAGATGACAGTGTTTAAGAAATGAATGAGATTGGCAGTCTGAGATTAACTCAAAAAATCCTATCATATTACGTTATGTGGACATGGATAAAACATTAGTAGAACATGCTAGCAAACTCACAAGCAGTGTACCCATCATTAATTTGCAGCTTTGGTAACTTATTGCGTCGTTTTATTAGTGCAAGTATTTACAGAATTATTGTCTTTGAATTTACATTTTATCTCATTACTATTCTGCCTTTCATCTGTCCGGTGAAGAACTTCCATACAAATAGTACAGGTTGACTGTGTACTTTGCACTTATGTAAACTGTTGGAAACATGGCAGTATTAGAAAATGATAAGTTTTGCAGGTTGAACGCTATGTGTGTGTCTTTAGTGTATATATGATATTGCTGAGCACCACGAGCAGACAACCAAAACAACACAAAAAAAACAAGCAATCAACACCGTTGAATGCTGTTTGTATCACTGCCATGCCATTACACATTAAGTATATAAATTTTGTTGCTAAATTAAAAATCTCACTATCTTTTACACAGTGACAATGCTGGTACATGCTGTATGGACCTTTTAACTCTTCAGTAAAATTATGTATGGTTTTATTTTTTAACATGAATGATCAATGCAGACAGGAAGGTAACATCACATAGCTCTAGCTGAACACACGGAATGTAGTTAGATCCTCAACCAATGAAAAGTGGCTAAAGCACAGGGCAGGTAAAGAGACATGATAAAAAGGTGAGGTAGAAAATCTAGTAGAATGCTGATGATCCTGTGTTTTTAAGTGTAAGAAATGTAAAATAATATGTGTCAAATTGCTACATGCTTTTTGTGTCGTCTACACTTACAAAGAATATACTACAAATATCAGTGCCATACAAATATTGTTATTTTGTTTATATAAACCCCATGTAACAGAATTATTGCTGTTTTTAGCTGTCCATTTTTTATACTTCTATAAAATAACTATGCAGAAGAAAAGCAAGTTAATTGAAAACTTTTTTTAATTGTGTGTCATGGAGGTAAGAGTCCACTGTTGATAGTTTTTCCCTACACAGTATTCATGTTGTTTAAGATATATATTTAGTCTCCTTTGGCGACTGGCAAGTTACTTATCAATTGTAATGAGGACGAATTCCATTTATTTTGTGCACATTTTAGCCTGGACATAACAAACATTATTATTTCTTCATGTATTAGTATGATTAGTGGATATAAAAATATATTGAGAAAAACATGCATAGAGTTCAAGATGTACACCAATGAATAAAATTGAATGTCTGTGCATGTCTTGGATTTGCACACAATTTGAATTAAGCAGATTTTTTTTGGCGCTATTTTCCTTGTTTACCTGAATTTACAAACTGTATTCAGTGTGGCTATGAACTATGTACACATTTTTATGTACTTTGAAATGTGTAAATAAACATATTGAAAGAAAAGGTGATGTTGAAACAAGATTTAAACAAAGCACGATAAAAGAGAGTGTGCCAGTGATTACATTAGAATGTGCACAAACTGAAAACTAATAATGGTAGTATTGTGGAGATGTTTTGGTTGCATTACAATTCTCATCATTTTAATTGTTGGGGTGGGATAAGAAATGTAATTATTAACACCTATAGCAATATATGCCATACATCAGCAGTTTAAAATCATTTAGTTTTAATTTGTTCTTTGCCAAATGCATAAGCAGTTTAACAGTATACACTTCAGAGGTCATTATTATTAAATCATAAATATATTAGTAGGAAAAAATAGAATTTGTGAGAAGACTATTTTTTTACAATTCTTGTATTTCCTGGTGTGTAGCATTTGAGGTAAGGAAGCAGTTTAAATTTATAAAAACATAATATAGGGCAGTTTTGGTACCTTTGCATGCTATAAAAGTCAAGTATATTAATATGTTTAATTTATAAGAGAGAGAAAAGAGTCTCGTGGAGTTTTATTCTCCACCAAGGTACCTACTGAGTAGTAGTAATAATTTTAATAACTGAATTTGTAGCGCATAGTTTTCTGTTGTGGAGGAAAACTCAATGTGTAGCACACAAAAGACTAAAGGAATCAACTATACAAGAAACGCAATTAAGTGTCAGCAGGCGGATGACATCATGGCAAACAAACGATGAGGCGAGTGGAACGGTATGTTTGATGCTGGTTGTATTGTGTTCTGCCTTGTGTGATATGTTTGATATTTGGGCTGTGGATAGTGGTTCATGCTGTATGTGGACGCTGACCTTTGTCTGGAGTACAGTCCGCTGAACACTGACATTTTGTCGTCACCTTATTTTGACTTCACATCACCTGTCATTTGTGAAGTGCCTTGAGCTTGTCTATTGGCTATACAACGAACATTTATTATTAAAACGCGTTTTCATCTTTATTCCTCATAAAAGTATGAAAATGAGATTAATGAATTGCAATATAAGTATATACACCGGCACACTATTAGACTGATTTGATCTGCAGCCATAATCAAATGAGAATAAAAACAGAGATTGTACTGTTTGTTTACTCCACCCACTCCAACAAAGAAAAGAAAATAAGTACAAAAATAAAAATATTATTCCCTGGTTATTAAAGAGTGAACGATTTTAATAGTGTAAGGATTAATGCATTCATCAGATCTTGTATCTTTAGAGGAGTACCAGAGCCAAGATCCAAACCCAAGACACCTGCAGATTCTCACCATCGTGATGACGGGCACTTTAGCCGCTGTGTTCAATTGGAAAGGCACCTAAAGTAGATGGATTAAAGTGCATCATACAGCCACTCACATCAGGAACGAAAGAAACACATGATTTTGGTTAAAAATTAAAAATAAAACATTACTATATAGACCATGGAAGTTGATGTGCGGCACCATCACTGCCCCTGAGCCTGCCTTCAAGGAAGTCCACCATCTGCTGCAAGACCTTCGCTTCTGACGTGGATTCTTTCATGTGGAACATCCTGTCAAAAGATCACCTGATCAAAATTCTGTATGAGGGTTGATACTTAAAGCAAAGATTCGCATAATGTGAGTATGTAAAGGTGCAAGTTGATAAATTAACCTAATTTATTGCAAAGAATATTAAAATATTTCCAAAGAAAGTCACTTCAAAATTGATATCTCTTGTACAAAAAAGAAATTAAACTACTTATAACCTATCCTGAATATTATCGGCTACCTGCAACAACCAGTAACCACTCCACCACCTACAAGCACATCTGCAAATAGGCTACAGTTTCCGCTGATGTGAGGATGTGGAATGCAAAAACAATGCTCTCAGTAATCTCTAAAGACAACAATACACAATAACAAACTAAATTAGAGGATTTTAAAGACAGCGACGCATGCACAGTGTGTACAGCCGATTGTGCACGCGTGAGTCAGAATTATTCGCCCTTGACGAAGTGGGTTCGGCAGAATGTCGGCTTGATGAAAGTGGACCACGAGAGAGCTTCCTCAGGGTCACAAAATCAGGTCAAAGATGCGTATTCAGCGCAAACTCTCATGGGCGAATGACACTTTTATTGACGGCATTACTGCATTACGGAAATTTTACCGGAAAGAAGAGATATGAATGCGCAGTGAATGACAGGACTGAAATAGTATTGGTGGGAATGGTGTCAAAGTCAATGCATCTGGAGACTAAACACATTCGGCTAGAAGAACTTGCTATTGTCATCCTGACCAATGCTTCTTTTGATGGAAAGAGCAATAGTTTTCAATTGGTGGAGCAAGCAACTTAAAGCTCTCGATTTGTTTGGAATATGCAATAAAATACCTACCGAAGATCTAGTGCCCTAGCACTCTTGCCAATATAAAAGATCATAATATGTTCACAACATTATCACAAATAATATAATATTCCACACAACTTCAACCGTACAATTTCAGCCCTGTTACAAGACTATACACCTACATGGAGATAATTTAAAGAGTTAATTAAAATACTTCAAGAAATGTTTCGTTAATTTTCAGCTTTATGCTAAATCTCATTAAGTAAATTTCACGTAAAAGTAAATCATCTTTAGAAAAAAAACTATCGTGACATCTGTCAAAATATCAGATTTGGGGAAATGGGCTTTACAAATCTGATTATTATTTATTTATGGTAGCAAGCGTGCCTTGACATCATTGACGTTTTAACTGGTATTTCTGCTGCAATGGCAGCGTGAGCTCTCAGTACAAAGATAAACTAGGCGTAGCATTAATTGTAAATCGTTCTTATATACGAATGCCTTCTCTGAAGCGCTATTTTTAAGCAAGCAATTCTGTTAGTTAAACATTTTGGGCCTAACGTTTTCAATGAAAATGACGGATTTGGAATTGTTACAGGGGAGGTCAGCACTAGCAGTGTTGGCCTCTCTTCTATGCGTTGCTTTCTGAATAATAATAAAGCATATTTGTATAGCGTCTTTTACCAGCATCAGCCAGACTCAAGGCGCTTTACAGATAACATCAGATTCAGAGACTGCCGTGGGAAAAAGAAGCAGAGGTCAAAGGAATCAGCACTTGCCGAACTACAGGCAAAACGCAGAAAAATTGTAGGGGTGCGTTAAAGGATTTCGAAAGTGACGGCACATATCTTCATGGAGGTTTTTCAAAATTGTATTATTTTTCTTACGTCAGAGGATATGAGAAATCTTTATTCAGTAAGAGGCATTAATGACCCAGAGAGACGAGGTCAAAGGGCGGACAACAGCACCAATGCATGGATTTTACACATCAAACTTTGCTGTCCTTAGGAACAAAAGAGGCTTTTGCTCACGTAGAAGCCGTGTGCGTAATGCTGTGGCGGTAGCTTCTCAAAAAGCAGGTTCTGCCCATTCACAGCCTCGTCAGTCGTCATTCTAACTTAGTCTGGGTCAAGTGAAGTAACTTCCGGACAATTTAACCTCCGGACACCAGCGGACGTTTCCCACGGACAAAGGATCTCTGTTCACGTAGTGTTCACGTACAACGCTTTTAGAAATCAACCTTCTACGTCACGATCAAGAATAGATCTCTCAACGCCTACCTGCTGCATCCGGCGCGTGGGACAGTTCGCCAGCATCGTCTGGGAAAATGTTGCAGGACACTCCTTGTCTGGTGCCGTATTTAAGGACTTGGACACTGCATGGCCTTCCATCAGCTTCAGCTGCAGCGACAGAGAGGCAAGTGAAAAAAGGCTCGGGCCGAGAACAGCAAACTAGTCGACAACGATCTTCAGGAACGCTGGAAGCTTTCTAACATGAAACCTGTTTTCTGCTCACGGCATTGACAGTATGTATAAAATATTTGTTGCTACCATCTTTTTCTAAAACTGACTTGCCGTGCTCAGCGAGTCACTTTAATATTGACTTATTAATAATTGTAATAACCGTATCCTGCTTTTAATCTCAAGGCAAGTGCAACTTTATTTCCTACCTTGCTTTATTGAAGGATAAAAAAAAATTAACGGTGCGAAGACTTTTTTCAACTAAAACGATTATTTTTAATATTAAAAAATTGTTTTTTTTTCCTTTGGATTGATTTTAGTTTTTTATTACTTTGGTTTTTGTTTTTACTTTTGCTTGTTTTGCTGTTGTTTTTTTGCGGGGGGGGGGGGGGGGGGGGGCTTTTGTTTTGTTATGTGCAAAGTATACTCAAGAATTTTTTTCCTACGAAAATAAGGCTCTAGCTGTGAAAGCAATCTGGACGTTGCCTTTGGACGCCTGTGGTGGCAAGCCCGCTGACCTCGTATTTATTGTGGACTCGTCCTCATCGATTTGGCCAAAGCACTTTCGGGAACACGTACTGACCTTTCTGCACGAGGTGATTGACATGCTGGATGTCGGCCCACCGAGATGCAGACTCGAGTAGGGGCCGTGACCTTCAGCGACCAAGTCTACTGGAGTTCTACCTCAAACGATTCATGGACAAAGCAGCAGCTGCTGGAGCGTGTCAAGCAGGTACACGTCACACTTCACGATTCACTAATCGCAACAGCTAAAAGAACTGTGCGCTGATTACCCTTAGCACAGCTCTTCTTGGAGTTTTTACACTTTTGTCTTTACTGCCATTATTTTGTAATGATTAGGGTACAGTTAATGAATTCCTAGCTTTAGCCGTCAAGATATAGTCACAATGTCCATGATTACTGTTTAGGGCTCGGTCAACATTGGATAACAATAGTTAAGCACAGGCAATTAATAGTCTAAATTACAACATCAAATGCCGTTTTGCCTCACGAGGTTTTCTTTGCATTTTTCAGCTAATTAGCTAGCTACAATTCTATCCAGAGACTAATTAATAATATTTTTGTGGGGACATCTCATACAAGCTGAAGCTCAAATAGGGTAAAGGGTTCGCTGTACGGGCTGTGTGTAAACGATTCGTGTCGTGTATTGCAGATACGGTATAGAGGCGGAACACTGACACTCACGAAGCATTCAGTTTGTCGACGCGGAGCCTCTTCCGCCCGGAGAACGGTGGCGCAAGTGAGTCACACGCATGGTCGTCATCATCACGGACGGCGAGTCGCGCATGGCAAGGAGACAGTGGCTGCTGCCGAGTCACTGCCAGAGCAAGAACGTCACGGTGTTCGCCATCGGGGTAGGCAACCAGATTGATGTTTGCTGAGTTGCGGGCCATGGCCCAGCCAGCCTAGTTCCGAGTTTCGTCTTCGAGGTGACCAACTTTCAGCTCTCAGCGGCATCAAGAAGGACTTGTCAACTAGAAGTGTAAAGGTGAGAATAAAGGATTAGACAGGTACTTTGTTGTAATTAATTTTAATTTTTTAAGTATAATTTTGGTTCTGCCAGTCTCAGTCTGCCTTATGTGCACAACACACGCCAAGAAATTTATAAATTTATTTAGTCAGATGTTTATGCATTCATTATTTCATTGCAATCGTCATTTTAATCTTTCTCACTTTGTGCCAGATTGAACGATTCATAGTGGGATCATGTGCGTTTGATTTTTTTTCCGTTTTTTTTTTTTTTTTTTTTTTTGCGTTTTGCCCCAATTTGCGGGAATGTTTTTGTCATATGCATGCGAGTGCATGTTCTATGGAAAGTGTACTTTGATTGATGTTCACTTCTCTGGACTTTCACTTCAACATCGAAGTATCAAAGCAGACAAGAGAGACTTAAACTCTCGTAACAATCTCGCTAATCATTGATTCTGCTCGAAGCTTCCTTTGTGTGCTATTCTTTGTGGGTTTAAAAGTTTGTAAGAAAAGGAAGTGGGAGAAATTTAAACTAAGATATATGATTTTGTTTCAGTTCAGCTAGTACAACCACCCCAGCTGCTACTACCACCACTACATTAACGACAACAACAACCCAAAGCTCTACTACAACAACTACAACTCCAACCACAACGACGACCATTCCAACAACTACAACTCCAACCACAACGACGACCATTCCAACAACTACAACAACTACTCCCACAACAATGACTACTACATCTACATCAGAGACCACCGAGCCCAATGATATTCAGGGAGACACGGACACTGCCGGTATGTCATACACTTCACTTCGCATGTGAATAGAATTAGTCCATTCTTTGTCCAAATACCTGAATGAGTACAACTATGCCTAATATGGATCATAACATAAGGTGCTCTGGAAGAAGTCTATATTTTTGTCTATATTTTCTGTAGTTTTGTCTATATTGTACTGGCCATTATAAGCTGGATAGAACGTTCACAACGCGCATTGCTCTTTTTTATTTCACAACGAGCTATCGTACACTCGCGAAACAAAAACAAAATATCTTGTGCCCGTCTGCGGCGCCTGCTCTAACGTCTGCCATTTTGCCTTACAGCCTGCATCAACCGTCCAGCTGATGTTTACTTCGTGCTCGACTCCTCCAGCAGCATCTGGGTTCACGATTTCGAAACGAGCATGCTGCAGTTCGTGCGCAACGTCATCGACATCTACGACATCGGCGCCGACAGGACTCGCGTGGGCATCATCACCTTCAGCGACAAACCCCGCACGGTCTTCGGCCTCGAAGCGCACGTGCAAAAAGAGGAACTGCTGAAGGTATGCATGTGTTCAAAGTGTTCCATCTAAATTCTTTTCTTTTACCAAAAAATATTTAAAAATATACTTCACCTTTTACAGAATACATTCGAGAGAGTTAACATATGACCTACATATCCTAATAAAGATAGATATGGTAAGATGTGAATGCTTTAAACCTCTAAATTAAATTTAGACTACTGTGAGTTCATGTTGATTTATTTCAACACTATAAAACATTTCCATTATAATCACAAAAAATGTGATTCTTTCATCACTATAAAACCACGAGACTTTGGTTTAACATTAGAGTAGGTGCTTCCAAACGATATTTGAGCGATGAAAATAAAAAATATTATTAAAGAAAATAGCATACATGTTAGGCTTCAACCCACCTGTCTGGTAACGCGTTCTCCTTGTTTTGTAAAATAGGCCGTGAACAGCAAGAGTGTTAAGTACGAGCCAGGGCTGACGTACACAGCCGAGGCCCTGCAGACGGCACGCATGAACTTGTTCCAAGAAGGGCGCCAGAACGCCGACCACGTCCTCATCCTCATCACCGACGGGCAGTCTAAGGACCCCAACGCTACTCTAATGACAGCACGCGCAGCGCACGAGGACGGAGTCACGGTCTTTACGGTAGGCGTGGGCAGTGGAGTGGACGTTGGTGAGCTGCACGGCGTGGCCTCCAAGCCTAGTGAAGACTTTACCTTCATGGTCGACGACTTCAAGGGCCTGGACTCATACAAGGCTATCCTCGCTGCCCGCACTTGCGGCGCCAACGCCACCCTGGTACCACCTGTGAGACCACCCGTGAACTCTTCCCACAGTGAGTGCTCATCTCGTAACAACTATTTACCTGCTTCCTTACCCCTTCTTCTAGTATCTTTTCATTCCCAACAAAATGACAGCGAAAAATATAATATCTTTTCGACTACATCCATTCAAAAAAGAATGTTTTAAGACCGTTCAAACAATAATTAATCATACAATTGATGTATAAATGAGCTAAATAGTAACAATAATAGCAGAATTAAGTTTCACTTATACATGCTTTGAAAAGATAATGCACACATGCATTCTTTATCTAGATTCTTACTCTTTTCTGCAGCCTGCAAGATGAATCATGCCGACATCATTTTCGCGTACGACTGGAGCATGCTGGGAGGCGTCGTGTCGACTCAGATCATTTCCACTATTCATCGCGTTTCCGCTACTTTTGATGTTATGGCCGCTGATGTCACCTTTGGATCCGTGACGTCATCACAGTGCGTGGAACAATACAACATGCGGCTGTCCGAGTCGCTGGAACTGAGCAAGCAGGTGCGAAGCGTTGTCCGCACCCAGCAGTCGCAGACCAGCGTACTTAAGAATCTTCGCATCAGCGGCTTCTCGGTACAGAACGGGCACCGCGTCACGGCAAGAAGGTCGCGATCATCGTTCTGGACGCGGCAGCACCAACAAACTGGCCCTGGTTGCAAGCGAGGCTGCTCGCATGCGCAGCGATGACATCGAAGTTTTCGTCATCACGTCCGGCCGACAAGGCGGCCAGTTGGTCAACGACATTGTGTCCGAGCCCAAAGATCAGCACATCATTCAGCTTCCTGGCCTGGATTTCTCCAACCACGCCTACGCTAGCGACAAGATTGTGGAGTTTTTGTGCGGAGGTGAGATACCGACAGCATCCTCTTATGTTTATCTGAGAGAGATAAAAAAGCTCTTTGTCTGAACCGATAAGAGGTTAATTTGAAGTGTTCATGGGATTTTTTTTCTTTTCTTTTTTAGCATGCTCTTTGAGCCTACCTATAATCGTGGGGAAAAAAGAGCTATACAAATTCAACATATTATATTATTAAAGTATCGAGGATATTGTCTCCCTTTTTTCACCTGCAGCGGGGCTTATTAACAACAGGTACAACTCAGCTTCTTTTTTTCTGTTTCTGTTTGTCATTTCAAAGTTTCTTTTCAATTCCCATCTTTTCCTATCCTCATGAAATGTATCAGAAGATTTTGCTTATGAAAGTTATCTTCTCATTGCAGATAACAGTGCCTGGCTGTAAAGATTTCATCTGTTACTTCCCTGATGGAGGAAAGTGTTTTCCGTCCTTGTGTCAAACACGACGCTGTGTACAAGGGTCAGCTGTTCGATTCTGATGTGCCAGCGCGTCTTTCCCGTGACACAAATTTTAGTGACTCAAGCGCGTGCAGTGGAAAACCTCGTAACTTGATAATTCCTTTTCTATGCTTAGTGCCTACGTGCAGGTCGCGTTGGCTGGTCCAAGGGCAGACTATTTCCACGTGACTATTCGCTGAGGGTCAAGGCGTTGTATATGTTAATAATGAAGTGGCGATCCTGATCTCGTCTCTTTGTAATGTCTGTATTCTGAATAAACTAAAATGACTTTTAACATTTTCCCTGGTCTGTATAAAGGCTTAATATGAGCAGAAAGTTGTTCCGAAATATTTTTTAAACTTGTATGTACCGATTTTAAGAAGACAAAAAAAAAAATAAAATAAATAAAAATTACTTATTTTCTCAGACCTAACTATAAAAACCACATTTATGTTTATGTGCCGACACCCTCAAGTCATTCATTTTCCGGTTCTTTCTTTTTCTCTCTCTCTCACACACAGACGAACTCCAGGGGCAAAACGAAGTGCAACGGCATTCATAAAAACACACGTAAACATGCGTACATAAGTATAAGCACGCACACACATAAACTTGCAAGGCCACACGTGCAATATATGTATGTATCAAACGCAGACGCGCAAAGACACAATAATAATATACAACCCCCGCCCCCTCACAAGCAAAGAGACAGTATTAATTACGCCGCTGGGAAATTTTATGACAAACACTTCATGCAAAGTGCTGTCTCAGAGGTCAGCATGACTGGCATGGTGCCAAAATTGAGTCCCAAGCTGACTGACACACACTTTTATTGCTTCTCCAAATCAGTAAGTGGGTTATTTAACTAAGTGGTATACGTATGCAGGAAGGCATGCACACAGATGCTAACGTTAGGATGTGATGCGATTCAAAGAGGGAGAATTAAATTGTCATCTTCAAAATATAGTGACTGCTACTGCTAACATAGAAAGTATTTTAGAATCAGTGCGAGTGTGCAAAGAAAGGAATCTATGATAATGTAGAGTTTAGTGAGTTTACACTTATTTTGGAATGTGAGATGTTACATGTGCTGATTTACCGCAATATGGAGTAAAAATAGTCTAGCTAGTATCAGGCAGAGAAAGAGAGACATTAGCATAGAAACACGGGCTCTCGAGCCCTCAGACTAGCTGTTATTTCATGATTGTGATATTAAGCTTATTTTAGCTTCATGTAAAAAATTTGGCCGAAATTTTGCGTGTTTGCTGAGATAATAAGTAATGCTAAAATTAATTTTTTAAATTAATGTCATCACCTTTTTGAATGAATGAACTTTCCCCAAACTCAACCACCGTACAGCGGTCTGATACAAAACATCGCTGTGATCCGAGCCGCAATCTTCCAGAAGTGTGATAAACTGTTTGTGATTTAGACCTCTCGCCCTGATGAAATTAACAATTTTCACAACATGTTTCATATCAAGCACACTTTGACATAGCACTTCCTGGTGTATTATGCAATGTAGAAATATCAGCTCCCTGGTGCAATCGACCTCTGTAACACGGTCACCCAGTCTCTTCAGTAGACCAACTTTCTTTCCTGCCAAAGATGGACAACCATCCGTAGTACTACATGTGTACTGGCCATTTTCTGCCATGGTAATTGCATTGTATGCATGGCATTTTCCACACATTCAAAAATGTCTTCCCCGGTAGTAGTGTCTTTCATTGATTCCATTGACAGCAATTCTTCTGTGATTTCAAAGTTTTCTGAAATGCCTCGTACAAAGATGAGCAACTGTGCAGTGTCATCGATGTCAGTGCTTTCATTCATCCAATGCCAAGGAAAACAGCTGAAATGAAGGTACACGCCTTTCCACTTGTGATGTCGGGTCTTCACCAGTTGCTTCAATGCGGCGAATCACAGTTCTTCTCGACAAACTGACTTCTTCAAACTTCTGTCTTTGTTGTGGACAGATTTGATCAGCTACATGGAGCATGCACTTGTGGACAAATTCACCATCACTGAACGATTTCATGTGCTTGGCAATGTTGTATGCGACCACAAAGCTGGCATGAGTAGCAGCTTTCTGGGCTACTTTGGTTTTTACGAATACATTCTGCTGCTTTACAAGTTTTCTGTCCAGTTCTGTTGCTCTTGTTTGCCATTCCGCTGCTGCTAAAGTCCTGCCATAGCCTGTCATAGCCTGCATGCTTCGTCGCACAATGGCGGCTAACGTTGTATTCTTTCATCACGGCAACACTTTCACTGCACAACAAACATACTGCTTTCTTGCCGACTTCTAAATCTAATTCTAACTGAAAACAAAGAATCAAAAAACAAAGAAAACAAAGAACCAAAAAATAACTGTCACTATTATTCGACGCAGTAAGCAAGTAATTACTAGTGGGAGATTGCGGCAGAATGTGGCCGAGGGCCACATTATCATGTACGACCAGAAACAGTCTGCGGGCCAGTCAAAATCATGAAAGAGTTTGTTATGGTAAGTTTTTTTAATGTATTATTGCAAAATTTTTCATTGAGCTAAGCTATACCATTTTTCAAATTATTCCCCTTGGTTCAGGGTTAGATGTCAACACGCACAGGTATGTGGTTGCTTCCCCTTTGTATCGTGCTGCGAGCTCTCAGCCTACCAACACAAGACACTGTTGATTTGATAACAACTGTGTTTAATCTACTACAAGACAATATGGCTGCTCGCCAACTTTTACAACAAGCAACTGAACATGAAAGCCCCGGATGTCCCCCCCCCCCCGGGATAACTCTTATCATTACATCTCTCCTCCCTTGAGATACTTCACTTGATGGGGAGAATGTTTATTCTCTAATCAATGTTCAAAACATAATCAGTCTTTATAACGTGCGGGCAGGGTGATTATTCTGCCGCTACGAGTCATTCTAGGTGTAGAGCTGCTACTGGGATGGGAATCTCCTGGATCTGGAGTAGCACTATGTCTGGCTTCTGTAGCAGGACCACCTTTACTTGACGTCGATTCTGGACACTGAATAGGATCGCTGACATGAAGCGCTGTCTCTGGTTCACCTGTCACTGGGACTTGGGAAGTATACAGGGAAAAGTCATTTTGGACAGGACTGGGTTTGGAACTGGACTGCTCCGGCTCGAAGTTTCTTGACCTTCTGAGATGACGTCTGTTGCGTCGAAAACTGCCTCTTGGAGTTTGTACAATATATGAGATTGGAGCACACTGATGCAGAATGACTGCTGGACTTCCCCAGTGCTTCTCACCATCTAGCTTCTGCAATACAGTGTCGCCTGGAAGCAGTTCATCAAGCGGTCGCGCTCCATGACGCTTGTCAAAACAGTTCTTGTAAGACTGCTTTGCTTTTGCATCGCTCGCTGTTACAGCTGTTTTATCAAATGTCTTTGACTCAAGGTTCTCAGGCAATGTAGGTAATGTAGTTCTCAGTTTTCTTCCACATGCTAATTCTGCTGGACTATATCCTGTAGCAGAAATAGTAGTGTCTCTGTATATCAATAGAGCTAATTCAGGTTCATCTTAGGATCTACGTTCATGATCAGAGACTCTTTTATGAGCAGACAACCCAAAACAGTGCAATGTACGTATGCAAAGCGATATGAGTTAGAGAGTAAGTCACGTGAGCTAGCGGCCATCAAAATACAACAATTCTTCGTAAATTCGCTAAATCACTTCTGGAAGAAGAGACAGGTTTAAAAATTAGTGAGTACGAACAGTAATTTTATTCTATTTTATTATTTTAAGATGTATTTTAAAAACAGTTTATAAACCCTATCTATGGGTCTGGGTGTAGGGGCATGAAACTTTCAACAGCGGTACTGTCACCAATAACCAATAACGAGGTCACATTTCCTCTGTGCGCAGGGAAATTCACCAATTTCAAAAAATCATAAAAAATATCTGTAAGAAATAGAAAAAAATTTTAAACTAATAATACGAGATCAAGCTGTTTGAAACAAAAATACATGTGATTCCTGCATGAACAGTCACTTACAGTGGAACCTCGGTTAACGAACTTAATCCGTTCTGGAAAGCTGTTCGTTATCCGAAATGTTCGTTAGCCGAAACAATTTTTTCCATAAGAAATAAAGGAAATAGATTTAATTGGTTCCCAGCCCCTGTTGACTCGCTAATATTTGAAAGTTACAGGCTATATAGGTATTTGTTTTAATGAGAACAGTTATAATACAATATGAATGGAGTTAAATAAACATAAAAACATTAACCAAAGCATTTCAACATCAGAAAACTTGCCGTTTAGACGGCGTGGGTGGAAGCAGGTGTGGGGAGGAAGGGGTGGAATAACTGCTTTGATTCCCCCTCAATGAGCACACGTGACATTATAAAATCGGGGGTGACTTCCTTTTTCTGTAGCTTTGAGGTTAAGGGGAAAAAACTTGTCCAGTGTCTGTTCCTTCTTCCTTTTTTGTAAAACTCTTCGGTAATACGACATCACACATCCGACAGACGCATGCCACCTTCATACTTTGAAATCATTTCCTTTTACAATTTATTTGTTGGCTGCTTCCTTGTCATGACCTCACTACTATTAATTGCTCTTAATCTTCTTTGGAGCCATTATTGAGGATTATCTTATTAAAATAAAGCACAAAAATCACTAAATAAGAAGGATGCGCATAGATAAGGAACGACTGATCGTAACTGTGTCTCGGGCGCGAATGATTGCATGCTGGTCGGTCACGTGGGGTTCCCGTGGCTGTTCGCTATCCGAAATTTTGTTCGCTATCCGAAACAAACTTTTAACGAAATTTTTGTTCGTTAACCGAAATATTCGCTATCCGAGGCGTTCGCTAACCGAGGTTCCACTGTATTAGGTAATCCAAAGCAAATCAGGCAGGTGTAATGGAATTTTCAAAAAAAAAAAAAAAAAAAAAAATCCACACAAGGTTGCACAGGATGTCATGCTAGACCGGAGAAGGGGTCTAATCGGTAATAGCGCTCATCCGTTTGAAGTGTTGGATGAATTAAAACTGTATTGCAAACTTCATTTAAGACGAGAAAACATTCTAGCGCTGACTGCTGAAGTGGCATGCGAGATCGCTGTCAACAGACGGCAAGGCACACTGACATCTTCACTACAAGTGCTCATAATTGACGATAGTTTGCCACATCAAATTTTCAAGAAGTGTGTGGATAATTCACTGATGTAGACAAATCGACTGTTATTAGTACTGTGGCGAGAGTCACCGATGGCTTGCATCGGCGAGCACCTAACAAAATTTCATTGCCGGATCAAGGTTGTGCTAAAAAGACAATGATATGCAGACATATCGGGCCTGTGAATTTCCAAAAGTAGTTGGATTTATCAACAGCAACTTGATTTCAGACTCCAATGGAAAATAAAGTAAAGTTATGCATAATATTAATACTTGAATTTGTAAGGCGCTTGTAAATGTTTGCTGAATGCACCACACATGAAGCATTGCAAAACAAACCTACAGTACAAAACATGTATACAAGAAACATGTAGACAAAATGAAACCCTAGAAATAAAAGGCTCTACATACTTTGTAATTTCATTATCTATTCATACTCTACATACTTTGTAATTTCATTATCTATTCAACTCTAATCAACAAATAAACAGACCCTTATTAGATGAGCTAAGTTTGTTTACTTAGGATGGTAATCTAGAAGAATTAAGAGAATATGTGTGTGGAGGGGGGAGGTTTACATATATATATATCAGTAAATATGAGTATATGCATGTGTGGATGTGAGTAGTATATCTATAAGCAAATATATGTATGTGGGGAGATTTACATAGATAAGCAGAGATGTGTGTGTTTGGAGGTATTAAATATATATATATAGATAGATATGAGGGAGGCGGGGATTATGTATATATGCAAATATGAGTGTGTAGGGGGGGGGAGTGTGTGTGTCAGGGTATTTTTATACATGCAGATATATGTGGGGGGGGATAACATATATATATATAAAAGCAGATATAAGACTGTGTGTGTCGGGGTTATAAATAAGCAAATATGAGGCTGCTTGTGTGTGTGTGTAGGTGGTATATGCAGATATGAGTAGGTGTGTGTGGGTGGTATATATATATAAGCAGATATGAGGCTGTGTGTGTAGTGGTGGTGGTGGGCTAAACCTGCATACATAGGCAGATACAAGTGTGTATGAGTGGAGGGCAATTATATTTATATATACTAATATGAGTGAGTAAGGGGAGTGTGTTGGGGGGGATATTTTATGTATATGCAGATACATGTGTCTGTGGATTATATACATATGTAGGCATGTATATAGGCTGACATGTGTATGTGTGTGTGTTGGGGGATATATATATAAGTAGATGTGTGCGTGTGGATGTTTACGTATATATACATAAGTAGACATGAGACTGTGTGTAGCAGGATTATTTTGAAATATATATATATTCACGTTTGAGTAAGTAGGTGTGTGTGTCAGGAGGTACTAGATAAAAATATATGTGCAGATATGAGTATGTGTGTAAGGAAGGTTACATGTATATATATAAAGGCAGAGATGAGTGTATGTGCATGGGGGGGTAATCTATGTACATAAGCAGAATAAGGCTGTGTGTTGGGTGGGTGTTACACATGTATGCCTAAGCAAATGTGTGTGCATTATATACTGATATGAGTAGGGGTGTGTGTCGGGGGAAGTTTATATATATATGTGTGTGCATGTGGCTTGTGTATATATAAGCATCAGTGAGTATGTGTGAAAGGGAAGGGGGATTTTGTATATGTATGCATATATAAGTAAGAATGTATGTGTATATATCTGTGTTTAGGTAAGAATGAAATGGAGGGACAGAAACATCCCCTCCAAAACTTTTTGCTTGTTTATATGTGTTTATATACTTTGATTTATTTAATTACACATGCAGTGATGCAATTTGCATTAAAGGGCTAGATTGCTAGAAGAAGGAAAGAACAAGTGAGTGAGGCAAAAAAATAGCTTTTAATGTTTTAACTGTTACAAACTGACCAGTGAATGTGTGTGTGTGATGGACATTGCATATAAGATATATAGTAATGCGTGTGAATGTATGTATATTTTGAATATCTCAATACCCTTGAAAGGGTGAAAAAAATAAAGATTCTTGAATCATAAGCTTCACAAACTGATGACACTCTGAAAAACATGAACTAAGTCCATGGGTGAAGATGTAAGGAATGAACCATGCAGTGCTACATTACACAAAATATTTCTTCAAGAATTCTTTAAGTAGTTATAAAATCAAATCCCCACAAATAAAAGCACTGGTTAAACATGACAAATGCTGTGCTTGTCTGTCCATGATAGGAACAGCTTGAAAAAATTGCCCATGTTAGTTATAAGATCATTGGTGTCAAGCAGAAGAATTTGGGTTTTTGTTGCAATTAATAAATTGTCAGGAAACTGGCATTTACTCAATGTCTGAACATGTCGCTTCAGGAGAACTTGTTTTATTACATTCAGGCAAACCTAATGCTATTCCAAAAATGCAGAATCAATAAATATATATATACAAAATCATTTCCTTTATCATTTCAACTGCTGAATACTAAGCGCTAGAATGTTCTCTCGCCTAAAATAAATTTTGCAATACAGTTTAAATTCATCCAACACTTCAAACGGGTGCGATCTGTCACCAAACACCCGATTCCGTCTCGACAATCGACGTTGTTGCCAGTGAACACAGTGAAGGCTGCCATTTTTCCTCCCGAATAGCGAGTTATACAGCCCTGGGCCCATCGATAACTTTATACGCGAGAAGCCAGACCGGAGAGCTTCTCTGGGCTCCCGTGCATACGAATTTTTCGCTCCTATCCACCCGGATGAGCTCTATTACCGATTAGACCCCTTCTCCGGTCTACATGCATACGGGGCCTGACTAGCGCTTCGTACATGCGAAATCCGGAGAGACCGTAATCGGGAGTAGGTCCCGACTAGCTTTCCGGGACTAGCAGCTATTTGGAGTTATCCTCAGTCGATTTTCATGCATATGGGGCCAGGAATCACACTTTGACAACCGCATATAAACTTGAAATGATTAAACATTGTTCTTGTCCAAAAAAAAAAAAAATCAGATTGATGCATTTAATAATATTATTATAGGTATGCTAAGAAGGTATTCAAGAGAAAAGTCACTTAAAATTTGTTTTGACATGCGATAAGTTTTGGCCTAAGAGTTGAAACAATTCAAAATTAATGCCTGGCTGATACTAGTCTACAGCGAATTTCAATTTGCAGAAATTCTGTAAATTTTTCTTTTTTTGGGGGGGGGGGGGGAAGCAGGGCTAGTTTTGGATTACATTTGCAGGGGTCCTATGCTAAATCTAAATAATGATGGACTATCCTCTGATAACAGCCAAATTTTTCAATATGCAGATATGAGTAAAGAACACAAATTATTGTATAAAGCCAGATTCCAGGTAATTCCTTAATGTTTGTGTTTCAATGCAAATGTTATTTTTGTTCTTATTGTTTATTATCCATGATACCAGTTTTGGTATTTGACATGGGATTGTGTGTATGCATTTTTGCATGAACAATTTTGGTTGCGACCCTTTTTTGCCGTTATCATCATCTGTTGTATCCAGGTTTGAAATTATAAAATACTGTCAAGGTCAACTGAGCGGGGCAATTTGTATTTTTGGAGTTTGGCTTGTGGAGGAGGACCAGCCATGAAGGCTATTTCTTATTGTCTTACTGGTGCTTTAGCCACTTTGCAGGCAAACCATATATAAATGCTTACATTACAGATTTTTGAGAGAAATGCTCTGAATACATAATGACTTTATAAGTGGTTCTTTCAGGTTTGATATGAATTCCACCATAATGCTAATAAAGTAGATTAATTTAAAAAGATGGCGAGAAGACTATATGCAAACAGAACCACACAAGTAAGTGATATTTCAATCAAAGTACCAGCATTTTTTTAATTTATAGGCCAAGTTTAGTCTGAGCAATGTCATATTAAAAGCATGAATGCAAGAAAAGCACTATAAAGAAAAATCTTATACAAAATGTTGAAGCATAAAAAAATGTAGAGTAAAAGCTTAAAAGTGAATTGGCAAGAAAGTATTCCCTATAATGTAATGATGACCACAGGAGCTGTCTTGGCATATGGTTATAAAATTGACTTCTATGCGACACTCGTCTATAGTTGTGATAGTAGAGGGGTTACTGCACTGCCTGCAGACACTCAGCAGCTCCTCCAACTTCTATTCGTGAATGATAAATTTCTTTCAAGGAAGGGATTTGTGTCCAGTTCATCTTTCTGAGAATTCCTAGAGACAAATATCGAGACTAAAATCATAGTTAAAACCATAAATTGTTTTTATAGCTAAATATCAGCTTAAATTCTTGTGCCAGCATGTTTCTGATATAAACTATCAAGTACTGACTGTTTGTTAGTAACTGCAATATAAACTTTGGTTACTGGTGCTCCTCGACTGCTGAATTATTTCACTCTGAGGTGTTATTTTCATTTTCTGACTCCCCATATCAATATCAGGATCACACCTAGCAGACATTTATGGACACAATTTCCTTCTTTTTCATTTCATTATGAAAAAAAATTATCCATGAAAATTTTACAAAGCCATATAAAATTATTTTTTTTAATCTAAGTGTTTAAAACTGCACATATTTTTGGCCTTGAATATCTTTATAAGAAGAAAATACCTGGCACAGTTTGTGGAATTCATGCCAATTTTAGATAAAAGAGATGTGTAATAAAAAAAAAGAACTGAAAAGTGGCCATTACCTTTGAGGATTGGAGCTGAGGTCTGGGTCTGTCTGGACCTCTTTATTTAAGCACAGTTGAACTGTTTGTTGTGACTGACTCGTCATAGTCTGAACATAAAAGTTTTATAAAGTAATCATTCCACACAACATTAAAACAATAATAAAAGATGTATGATTATACCATGTGATCAAGCTATTATTGTTTTTTATTCTTTACAGTATCCAACATAAAACACAATCATTAATATTACTCTAATTTTCAAATGTTGAAATATCAATTCTAACTTACGCAGTGTACTGCACACAGGTTTCACTACTATTGTTGATAAGCTCATTATGTAGGAAATACCTTTCACATGTTATTTATTGTTTTTAGATTTCATAAACAAATAGGCTATCTTTTCAAAAAATGAATTTAAAAATATTTCATTTTATAAAAAGCAAACAATGATTTTAAAAAATAATGTTACAAGTGCCAGGATGTCAACAATCATTTCTTTTACACTTGCAGTTTGATGCTGACATTTTTCATTTATTATGCATGTGTTATGAATTATGAATGTTACCAATTGAAACCCGCTTATTATAAGTACCGCATAACACGTTTATTGGTATGTATTTTTAATATATGTTTATTGTAATGTTATCTACCAATAATGAATAGCGCATTTTGTAAACACAGTAACAGTAGCACTATGACACTGACCTGTTTATGCTGTAGTCGTTTGGCAAGTGAAACTCGTCCGTCAGATAAATCCTTCTTTCTTTTTCGAGCAATTTCATTGTGTTGAAAAATTGTCGGAATTGCATCTGGCAGAAGCTGTGCCTTGAATGCCAAACCTAACTGTTTGGACATTCGGGTCCGGCTAGTAAAGCACTCGTCAACAAAATGCTTGCATGTCCCACTCTCTTGGCTCCCAAACGTGTGGTATCGAGCCTTGTTACTCGTATGACCCACTCTTTTTGTAAGGCTCGATCTGTCTTTCGGAAAATGATGACAATGTCGAATCTTTTCCCACTTTTTCGTGGCAGTCGGGTGCAGGCATGGTTCGGTCTCACAGGTAAACAATCCTACTGAAACGTCATAGGTCACGTGACCGAGAACGAGACTTCGTCAAAGCAGACGAAAGAGTCCATGTCATTTCTCTTATTAAACACAACATTCTACAAAAAAAACCTTCAACTTTTTCCACATGAACAGACATGAAAATAGACGAGATTCAAATTTATCCTACTCTTTACGAGTTTCTAAGCAGTTTAATTTTCCCTGTAGTAAGGTGACCAGACGTTCCGCTTTAGGCCTCGTGTCCCGCTTTCTGGCTTTCTGGCAAGTCCATCAAATGTCCCGCTTTCTGGCTTTCTGGCAAGTCCATCAAATGTCCCGCTTGTCTTTAAAGATCGGAATACCGTACGCTGATTCGGCGTTCTTTGACGGTGACGACACCATCATCGGCACGTGTCCCGCTTTTGCCCCCGAAACGTCTGGTCACCTTACTTTAGTATCCCTTGCCTTCACCCACTGCTGAATACCAGCAGACACGATATTCCTGTCCCTCAGGAAGGATGGCCTGCCAATAATTCACCACCAATGTAAAAGCTAGCAAATCGCATTTTGAAATTTTTAATGCTAAGTATAAACTTAAAACTGCCTGTCAAAAATTTAAAAAAATGTATTTTTAAAATAGCAAAGTTCAGTTAATTTTATATTACAATGAAAATTATGTTTTGTTAATAATACAGCAATGTTTAGGAGAAGGAGAAGCAAAAAATAACATGCACCTGTATTTATCATTACCCTGATTTTAACAATTAGATGCTGTTGTTGCATAAGAATTAGAACAGCAGAGAACAGTAATGCTAAGTGCATAATCGTAATATATTATTTTATGAATGATTCTGCTGTTTTCTAAAATATTATAAATTCAAAAGCCTGGTTTTTGTTCTTCGTTTTTCAAACATTATTAATAGCAATTACTATTTCCTCGTATTTTTTATTGAATAATTGTTGTTCATGAGTTAAGAAATGTTTTTATGCAATAATGAGACAACACAATTAAGCATCAGTATCTCATTCTGAAACCATTGGGAAAAATGACTTCTTTGAAAAAATTAAATCTTCATTTGGGAACCTTATATATAGGCCTATATAATGGGCAGATGCATATATTTTTGCAGGCGTCCATCAGCCTTTACGAGAAGCGTCAGGAAAGGCAAGCTCGGCGGGATCGTCAACAACAAGATAGGTTACGCCTGCTGCAACAGCGCCGACGGCGACGGCAACGGCAGCGCCTGCTGTGCCAATGGCAGCACGACAATGAACGCCGTCGAAGGCGACGCCGTCTACTGCAGAGGCAGAGACGGTACAGACGTCAGCATCTGGCACAGCAAATTCAGCTTGCACAGCAAATTCAGCCTGCACAAGGTGCAGGCCTCGTTAGTCAGATAATTGTCCTGGGTTTTTCCCTTATTGTTCATTTCTTACTTTATTTATATTCCTATGGGGAGGGGTCAAATTAGTAAAACATATCAGTTTTAGATTTTTTTTTTTTTTGTCGTTCGCCTGTTAGATAAACTGGTGGTCATAAGTCATACTGCCTATCAGTAACTATGGAAAGAGATTACAATTGTAACAATATATAGTGACTTTAGTAAGTTGTGTCGATTAGCCAGGAAAAAAAAAAAGCCGTCAATTTATGTAAATAGTTTTACAAAATATGGACTGTGTATTTTTCTCTGAAAAAAAAAATCTGGTGAAAACAGCTTTTAAATGCTCAAAAATACAATATGCAGTCTGACAGCACACAGCGGCTGAGTCTTGGTGGTGTGTATACTTGATCACTCGATCGCTCACATCAAACCTTACGAGCCTCATGTGTACTTACATGTGTGCTATGACCATTGAGGAGAGTCAAAACAACAAAGAAACATGATAACTTACCACTTGTTGTTCCCCGAAATAGAAAAAAATGTCCAGTGTCAGATATGTCCAAGGCTATCAGCCACACAAGAAATGTTTTGACAACAGAGGGCAGCAACAGCAACACACAAAGCGTCGTTCATTGACGTCATTCAGGGTTTTTCCGTTCAGGTGGCCGTGAGATATAGATACATACCGGCAAGGTGTCAAATTTGCAATCGTTTGGGGTTTTGAACGTCAGCTTCATGACACATAATAATAGCCAATCATAAAAGAGTGCCGTCGTCAGCACAATGAGATATTACAAACAGCTGTACATCTCACAAGACTTACATCCCAAGCTAATCTGATGCTGTTAGGATTACATACCACGAAACCCCAGAGATATTTGCTCATATTGTATTACATACGGTCTGTGGCGGGGGGGGGGGGGGGTGTTGAGTCACAAACACTTTTACCTTGAGCGCACATCAATCGATGATGCTTCATTAACATCTTGAAGAAGTTTATATAAAACTTCGCGGTCAGGTACATTCACTGTTATCATGTGATGCGCCCCCAATCCAAGACAACTTCTAGAACTTTCATCGCTCAAAATATAAATAGTGAATTTTAAGAGGCTATTTTGTCGAATTTGGTGCACCGATTACTCTTACGTGGAGAATTCTCTATATATCTTCAGTCAAGCGCACAGATGGCAAAATCCTAATGCCACAAAAACATTGGTTCTCCACAAGCGAAAACGACAAGAAAAGTATTTTATTGTGATTTTAAGAGCTTCATTTCAACATTTAAATAAATGAACTTGAATTTATAGGTGTTTGAAGTTATTGTTTCTAGAATGAAAAAATATCTTACTGTACTTAACATTAATAAGCATTTAGTGCGTTCAGTTTGGCTTTTCGGCAATCCGAAACTGTAGTTAAGTTGTAGCCATTAATCAACCTTAAATCTATAATAAATCACAAGCAACTTTGGACTTGTTTATATCCCAGCCTTAGGCAAAGGATAGGATTTTTTTAACCCTTATCTCTCTTTTTCCCCTCCGCTTTTCACAAATGGCTATTCATGTCGAACTAAAAACTTAATACTGTATTACTCCAACGTTTTTCGTGACAGATGATTCATCATCCACAACACACTGTTATTTCAGAACTTCAAACATATGAAACCAAAATGGTTATAAAAAAAACTTTGTTCACATCACTCAATATTTCAAATTGAGAAAAACTACAATAAAGTTTGGGGAGCTTCATTTCATCATTTCCAATTTTTACACACATGTGTAAACTGCTGTAACAATCAGACATGAAAACTCATGCAATCATCAATTAAAAAAATATGAAGTTTAACAAAACAACAAACCTGATATTTTGAAATAGTGCGGATGAAGACTGAGACAAAGAAATGACAACTTTTTGAAAAGCAGACTCATGACTATAAGTGATAAAGGAAGCAAATACTGTGAATAAGAAAGCTTGCCGCAAACATATCTTACAAACTTATTTTAAAAAATCTGTAAAATATTTATATAATTTTTAATTTAACGAATAATCGTGTGAACACCAAATCACAAGCGAAAGCACAATCGAAATGTAAACAACTAACGTACAATAAATCTAGTGCTCAAAAAATGTTTCTGAAATTGTACTTAGGAATACCCTGCAATAAAAATTCATGTCTGTAATGCCTTCGTCACGGAGTATTTCTTTGACTGATTAGGTTTCTCCAGAACTCGATACGAACTGTTGAAAAGAAAGACTACTACAACTTCCTGATTGTAAACCCTTATTGAGCAGAAACAAGTGTATCTAGATCGACACAGCGCCCGGACACATTATTGACTGATTCGCAATTTAGTTCAACATATGTCTGGTGTTTTTCAAGAATAAATCGCATTTAAAAATATGCTGCGTCAGTTCTGAGTATGCAGTCACTCTCTCCATATCTTCATTCTAATATCGACAGGGCAGATCTGCTTCACCTTCAGCAAGGGAAGATCTGATAAGCCTTCCTCAAGAGGAATGCGCTATAGTGCTGCCGCCTCCTTGTAGCAGGCCATGTGAGGCAACGCGTAGTAGTCACGCACCCGTTTCACGTTCGTCAGTCGCTCCAGACCTAAAGATAAAGTCATTTATGAAAAAAAGCTATTAAATTGATTGATACGGGTAAAAGCTAGCTATAACGATAAACGTAAAGCCCACTTTATTTTTTTTAATCACACATTATTCCTGAGTGCGGGGGAAAATCCATATTAAATCATTCCGCTATTGCAGCATTGACACTGATGTATCCTGCTGTTTGTCTCACTTCTCATTAAAAGGAGAGAGAAAAGAGACCTACATACGATAGCATCGACCATACATGCTTCTCGTGTGTAGGCTCGACCGGAATGACATTTTGGAAGCAATGGCAGTGAAATCACTCCTTCGGTTTGAGGCCCAAACATCTAAATTTGCTGTATCTTCTTGCTGAGTCTTTAGCAACACAACGCGAGTGCTCATAAGCCGCATTGATAACAAATAGTGAATGAACAAAGCGTTAGCCTTACGTCTTCAACAGGCGTGCTCTGCCAGTATTTAACCATTTAACAACAAACTGATATGAAGTTTCACAACAAAACAGAAGGATGCCTATTCACAAAATACACGAAAAATACAAAAAAAAAAGAAAAAACACACCACATATATTGGTGAAGAACGGGTACATCACATCGCAGAGATAATAACAAACTCGACCTCAACCTTAAATTTGTAACTTATTCGCTCGTCTCCCACAGGCGAAACAAACTTTGATTGATGCTACTGTTTGTTTGGGTATTATAGCTGGGAAGATTGCTTTCCACTACAGGTGACAATATTGGATCGCTTACACTTCCAATGTAAAAGATCACAGGAGAAAAAACGTTTTTGAACACCTCCAAGTCACTGCAAGAAAGAGAGAGATAGTACAATTTTCTTTCGTAGCTCCATAAATTTCTGAACCACAAATACAATGCAGATGCACTGTGCGTTACGCTTCTTTTTAATTTTTTCGCATGAAGAAATTGACATGCAGCACAGGCGGCTTTCCCCATATATTTACCAGTTACATTCATTCACGCCCATTGCGAAAACTTATTTATAGCGCATGCACAGGACACACAATACTTCAGTCCGTTTTTTTTTTTTTTTTGAATCAACTATATAAGAGGATCTGTACTTACTAAGTGATTTGGCCCGTAAAGCGAAGTTCTTCTTCGTGACCTGGGATCAAGCAGCAAATAGATTGAAACAGGACTGATGTTGCCCTCTCGCCAGGTGCGACTGCGCCGGAGTCTGGAACTGAGCCACTCATCCACCAGTTGCGCTGTACCAAATCCTATGTCCAAATACAGATGAGACCAGACAGAAGGCGGTTCAGTTCCGATGAGTTAGCCTGCAATTTTACCAAGCAGCATTGTTAACAGCTACTAGTTGCACTTTGGTAACGTCGGCACAGTGCCGCTCGTCTTGCAGCCCATAGTAAGCCATGATTACCTCGATTAATATTACAGATCCGCAGATCCTAAGTATGTGTTGCTCATGTAAACGCTCGAGGCTAGGAGCAAGAGAAAGCAGATAGCTGAGTGGTTTAAAGCACATTTCTTGATTACCTTTCAGTTCATCCTGTTCCAGTGTTTTGATAGGAAACGACGCAATATTCCACAAAGCTGATTCTTTGTTAATAACCTTTGTTAAGAAACGTGTTTTGATTTACTTTATTCTCGTAACACGCAACTTATTGTTCGATATTTCCTATGCAAATGGGGGCAAAAAAAACGTCACATATCACACTTTCTGCCTTTAACATCAGGATGCTTTTAAATGCATACTTTACCATGCCTGAAACTAATTCACCAATCAACAAATTCAGTCAATAATCATCATTCCTGCAACTACTACCGATGGACTCAAGCAAGCCAGCCAGTCCAATTATCGGGGACATGATGAGATCGCAGCAGCGGCAAAAGAGCGCCATGTGGACGATCTGAAAAAAGACTACGAAACACCGAGATGGGTCAGAAGATTGAAAGATCTGCTCCAAGACACCGGGTGGTCAAGCAAATGCACCCGATGGCAGTGCTGGATTAACCAAGACCCGTCAAGCCGTCAGATGGGTACCTACTCAAGAGGAGGATGATGCGGTCTGTTAAGCTCTACGGCTAGCTGGTTGCAATCTATACGGGTGGTAAACACTTTTTTGGAAAAAACAAAACCAGAAACTTAAGTGTGACAAAGGCAAGTTACAAGTGCGCTGAAGATAGCTATGATTCTCTATTAATATTACCCTCCAAAAACAGGAAAAGCAAACCAAAACAGATTTACCGTTTTAAGTTTACAAGCACTTATCCTTACCTCAGCGGACCTATTACGGAATGCGCACCAGCTATGCACGTGGTGTCAGGCGGCAATCATTAGGATAAGCTCTTCATGGTGGGGTGACAAGAGTATCGTACGAAGTCATTACTTTCTTTTCCAATTGAAGTTTCACATCGAGCTATCCGATATCAGGCTCACTATCAATGATGCTGCTTAACGCTACAGGCCTATAAGCATGGCTCATATTAAACTGCGTGACGTCTTGCTGATGTTGACGTCTAGTACGCAAGTATTGAGTCAGACGGAGGAGCGCCATGACACATTCAGCTTGTGTTTGTCAACAAGTAATGATGAGCGGAAAGGTCGTCTATATACAGTTGAAATAAAACAAAGCAGGAAAGATGACAAAAATCGAGGTAGGGAATGAAACAGAACACGAGTGTGAATCTGCCAAGAAGTTAATTTTTTGTATATCTCTTATTGCATCACAGACAGCTATCAGCAGATAGAGAAGTGGGTTATGTGGTATACAAGTTTGTGTGTGCAAGTGCGTGTGAGAGAAGAGACACGAGTGAAGAAGGAGTAAAGGAGGAAAAAAGACAAAAAAAGGTAATCATGCCGCCTTAGCTGGATCATCCTCGTCAATGCATCATTCATCACAATTAAACAAATCAACAAAATAGGTTCTGAAGTTTCAGTGGAATGAACAGAATTAATGAACTCACCCGATGGCCGAGTGCCAGATACTATTTTAACATGCCGCTACCAGACTAGCAGGCGCCGAAGTAGGTCTGTCTGTGGCTGCTTGTTACGGGACCAAGGATATCTCCAGCCTTCAACTTGAAGATGGCTCATCAAGAGGGATTTGC
>NC_037602.1:15300757-15391973 GCF_003073045.1 Pomacea canaliculata | reverse complement strand
GATCGGTGGCATCATGGGGGAGGAAAAGGAAAGGGGAAGCCGCTGGGTGGGGGGGAGAAAAAGGGCCCGGAGAATTAAAGGGGACACGGTGAAAAGTGCCCTTTTTTCCCGTGTGGAAAGTGTGGGTCCAGTAACCAGCAAAACAAACAGAAAGAATAACTATGACAAAAGAGGGCATTAGTGCTACAGTATAGGGGAAGGAAAAAGACATTTTTCAACTTACAGTTTTGTTTTTTTGGAGGGATTTTTCTTCTATCTTCCTTCCTTGTTTCCATTCCATGTTGGGTCGCTATCGCAGTCCAACAACGCAACGCCCACAACAGCATAATCACCCTAAAAACAAACATACGCCTTGGCAGGCCCGGAATACTGATTCCCCACCCCTGAATAGAAAATGGTAAAATTCTGTTCAATACTTGTTTAGAATTTTCTCGATTGTTTGAAGAATGTGAATTAAATGAAAATTACAGACGAAGGTGCAACAGGAGGCATAATGACACCCTGTATTACAGCCTACAGTTCGGAGGAGTCCTGAATTTCTTTTTGAACCTGACAGCTGTGGCGCCGGCTTCAATCTTTCGAATCACAGGTTGAGAATCAGCGATGAAAAAGGCGAGCAGGGTATGGAACATGAGAAATCATTGGATGAGTTTTTTTTTTTTTCCTCCCCCCTCAAAAAAGGCCCAAACGAGCCCCCCCTGAATAGACTGCGCGGCGACTCCCCATACCACCAACACAACACACCTACACACACACCCACAACACAAGGCATTCACTTGTGATGATACGAGAATGAAAGAGGGATGCAGGTATTCGATCCAAGGTTCAGGAGACTGATCAAATTCAATACAAAACAACCAAAAACGAATTCGTAAGCAAGCAGTGTCACCTGGTGGTCACTTGGAGCGTTGCTAACTGTCAAGCCACGAAACAAAGCGTGCCTGCATGTGCCAGACAAGATAGTCAACCGGAAAGCCGTCGTCGGGTGTAGTGAGGGAGACTTCAGACTTCCAGCAAATAGAAGAAGTTTGCAACCTGAAAGAAGGAGGGGTCTTTGTGAAGATATTAAGGGTGCAGGCACGGGCTGCTTGGGAGCGCCTCCGCGTTGCATGTGCATGTAGCCTCCGTTGCCCACGACACCTACCAACCAACCCAGAATGAGACGATCACGAGTGGTTGACCCCACTGAGGGACAACACGAACCCAACCGACATACATATAATATGATATTCGCAAAGCATCGTCATTTAGTAAGTACTGCTCAGTGAATGGATCTATGGCGGCTGTTTTGACTGAGAATAAATGTGATGAGCTGAAGTGAGATTGGTAACTGTTGGCACAATCGTCAAAGATGCTGCGGCAACGTGAAAGCGGGAGAATGTTATTTTTCTATAAAAGCTGCCTGTTAGTTAGCACGAGTATGCGAATTGCACATAGCGAGATACATGACGATACAGAACTTTTAACAGGATTGTAAGCTTTACCTTCAACTGGCGTCTGTTCTATGAATGCGCTTATCAAGAGTTGTTCCGCGAACGTCACCGAGTTCTTTAAATACTATTAAAAACCTTGCGAAGGATAGCAAATCGTTAGAAATAATATTGTTAAAAACGTTGGCTGGCCGATGAATTTGGTATCAATTCTTTGTTTGAAAGATACATGTGATAGTGAGCTGCTTTGAATGTTGATGTGATGAACTTTTGAAGTAAAAAGTAAACCTTCTAATGGTCTTTCATTAAATGGGGGAGAAATATTAATGTTGAACTCCATGAACTAGTTTGTACAGCACGTCATAGTTCAAATAAGAGAAGAGGAGAGACAACTATCGGATTAATGAAGTGGTCGGCGCAAACAGGTGACTGGCAAACAAATAGAACGTCATGTTCTTTAAATTATGTCTGCAAACTGATGTTTGTCTAAAGGTGTACTACTAATTTTATCCCATTTATCTGGGTCTTGCACTTCATCGTGTGCCGCTTTCTTTTCTGTTCTCTGCCGTGTGTTTGAAGAAGCGGATACGCATGTAGAAAGTGAAAAGCTGATGTATTATTCCATCATCTCATGCAGAGAAGTTAATTTACTTTCTCTCTTTGCGCATCTTTTCGCTCTAGCTCACAATATGTCGCGTATGAACTCGATTATGTCCCCTTGCAGCAGGTAATCTCGCCTCCTCCTCAGTGCTGTTTTTAAAGGATAGTATTCTCTGTTAGTTTATATTGATAAGGACAACAAGCGTGTTGATGTGAGGGGAAGAGGAAGTGATCGGCTTCTATGTCATAGAATGATCATTTTTTAGGCTCTTTAGAAAGAGAATTTGAAGGCTGTCGATGAAATTGGGTCGTCGAGAGGATGCAACAGGTCCAGGAGGTAGCTTCTAACCAAGGGGAATACGCCCTGGCAATGAGAGGATAGACTGTAGTGAGATGGAGGAAATGTTGCTGCTTGTGCAGGTGTGGCACTGACTTCCCAGTATGGTGGGGGAGCTGGTCAAGGAGACAGTAGAAAATGAGATGAAAAGAGGATGGGGTGTCGACGACACAAGCGCGGCATACTAAAGAAACATGTATAATAAAGAAAGGTGAATGGTCACAGTGTTAGTACAAGCATGCGGTGTCTTTTTGTACTTACGTCTCGTTATGCATTAAGGCTAGAATAGGACGAAGAAGGATAGAGACAGTCAGAGGCTTTATGAAGTCGATGTGACTAGATTTATAACATTCGTCGACCAGGCATGTAATTCGCGCCCAAGAACGTACGGCCAACACACCACTAGCAAAGAGGTCTGACAATACCCAAAAACCAGGAAATATATGTCAGTTGAATGCTTTCCTTCACCTTTAACTATCAATAGAATGAGTCCCTCTGCCTAATTCGGCTGAGGAACTGGACTCCTGCTTTTGTCTCGTCCATGGATGGTCGTTCGAGCTTATGTGTCTTGTGATGATCGATGCTATCTGTTTGCCTTCAGCTCTTCTCTCCTTTGTTCTTTCTATTCCTGCATCCATGTTTCCTTCTACACATCACATCGCCATTAGCGCGTCTGCAGCTTGTTTTTATCCTCAACCATCTTGTTCTGCATGTGCTTATAAACCATTAATGTTTCCACTTCAGTGCACTTTTGTTCCCTCTCACACAATCTCCTTTTATTCTGCTGCCTCGACATGGGCTTACCGCTACGTTTCTGCGATTACTTTGAGGTCTGTGTAGTATAAAGATGTCCTGACTGACTCTACGAATGATGATTGGGGTTGGTGCCACGCCTGCATCCTGCTCCATGAAGCTTCTAACTGCTGTCGTGTTCATGAATGCGTACTCAGTGCCAAAACTGCGAAGTTTTGAGCTATAGATTCATGCTCTGTGTTGTCACCCAGTATATTGTTGTTGTTGTTGTTTTTAATGTATGCTTTCTTTTTTAAGTCTGTATGTCTGTATTTGTGTACTTTACTTTGTCTTTTGTACCTACTTGAAGTAATGAATACTGTAGAAAAAACTATTATTATTATTATCATCATCCTTAGACAAATCTGTCATTGCTGGTCGTCGTCAAAGGTTTCAAAGCCATGATCTCAACTGTAATAATTATTTCCGTTTGTTCAGATTTATGGCCGCCATATTTGATGTCGTCATGGCAATCACTTTAGTCCTCATTCATTATAGTCACATAATTAGAATCAACAATCCTCTCATGTTCAACATACTCATCAGAATCGCATAATCCTCATAGTCATCTCATTTGTCAGCTCAGTATCGCTGTAGTTTCTTTACATTCAGTTCAGACGAACAAGCGCGAAGTAATGGGTTCGTCGTGTCTGTGTCAGAGTAGCGCCTCGTTGTAGACGTGGAAAACATCATGAAACTGCATGAAAAAAACCATTAGGAGTTCTTGAAATGTAAACGCATGCAGGATGATTACAGAAAGAATGGACGGAGTAATGCGGTTGTCGGTGGCTGGAAGGACTCCAGACCGTGTGAGTGCGAGGACAGTGTGACTGGGTGCGTGACAACAGATTGTATCACAGACCCCCGCCTGCCACAGAATCCCTAGTCTCTCTCTGATGCTTAGGATCCTGTGGAGGGGATAAAACATCTTTAGCTTCTGTTAGGCTAACACACACTCACACCCCGAAACATAATACACATACCTCAAACACACACACACACACCTTCCCCTGTGAAGAAGAAGAAAGATGTGCGATAAACTGTAACAGTCGGGAAGTCTGGAGACTGGTGTTAAAAGTACAAAGACCTCGGGGAAGTGCTGCCAGATGGCTCTCTGGGGTGGAGTGTGGAGGTATTGTGGTGTTGTGGGGACATGAATGCCCCCCCCTGCCCCGGTGAGCTGTGACACGAGCATGGAGACCCCCACACATTTGATAGCGGATATGGATAGCGCGGTCAGCTGTCCACAATCTTTTAAGAGCCATCAGAGCAAGAAGGAATATTGAGATTTCCAGACAAGTTCTCATGAATATATTCTAGGCAGTACCAGCTGTAGAATACCAGGCCTGGCCTTTCGCTTTTATTTGCATACATCGACTGCGAGACATTCATTTATTCTATTTATTAGTTCGTTCGTTCTTTTATTCGCTCCTTCTTAGTTTTTCCTAGTTTTTGAGGATTTTTTTTCAGAAAGGAACAATATTTATTATTTAAGATTATTTTTATTTCTAATTTTATAAATAGTTTATTGAGTGTAGATTTCCATTACGATTCAATGTAAAGAAATGTCTTGCATTTTAATTACAAATTAGGAGGATATTATATGATATTACTATTAATGAAGGTTTACCCTCTAAGAGACTTGACACATAGGCTGACAGGTAGACCCCAGGTAAATTTGATATAAAGACTTGACAAACAGAGTGGACAGGTAGACCTGACAGGTGGCAGAAATCGAGAGATGGATTCTTAAACTTTGAGGTATACTTCTAATACTACTAATAATAAAGTACAACACAAACATTGAACGCCAACTGTAGTAGCAGTAAGTACTGAACTGTATTATTGTAAGGACACTAATAATGTGACTAGTAATGCGAGAGATAGACAGAGAGAGAGAGAGAGAGAAAGAGCAGAATAAAAGATAGAAGGAAAACACACCATGCTCTATTTGCACTCATCAGTAAAGTGAGACACTTTTCATAAAACTAAAACCTTTGCTCAATTATTTCATCACTTTTCGCTTTCAATTTTTTAAAATTTCATTTCTTGTTTCTTTTTCCTTTCCTTCTTGTTTTCATTTTCCTTCCATCATCATTTTTCTCTCGCAGTGTGTACCCATTTCGTCATCGTTGTCTTTTCTTCCATTTTGTGGCAGCTAACACCACACAAATACCACACGGGCAGTAATTTAGGTCTTCTCCGACAGCCAGGACAGATTAAGAAAAGAGAGAACTGGTGAGACACGAACGCCGAACTATTTTTATCCCGCAGGCCCACGCAAAAACCGCCATTTCTATGGATTGGTTCGCCGACAAAATCGATCATTGATCCGCTTGGCAGCGTGATTTGTGGCTGGCTGTCGGCTACCCACAGTCCTTCACGAGGTGAGCCTGATGTCTTGGGGCTGCTGCCTCTTGTGGGTGGTAAACATGGCCAGGATGTCAGGCATCACTTCACGGGATAAAAAGTCTCGCGAGAATCCTGCCTGCTGGTGTCGGGGCGAGAAATGGAGCCTGCATGCACGTGGGGGACCTGCCTGCACAATACATACTGCATGTATGCCTGTATTATGCATGTATGTCTGCTTGTACGTATGTATGTCTGCTTGTACGTATGAATGTCTGGATGTATGTATGAGCGTGTATGTATGTGAGTTAGTTTCTAGATTGTCAAGTGGTCGTTAGTCTGTCGCTTCTGGTCAATAAAACAAAAGAGTGAAAATACTACTACTAATAATAATAATAATACAGGCGGACCTCGATAAGTCGACCTTCCTAAGTGGAAAACCTCCTATATCGAATTAATTGTTAGTTCCCGGCAAATACCTGCACCTTTTACGCCTTTTCCATAACTCGAAAACTCCGTAAAGTCCATTTTTTCGGGTCCTTTGAGTTGGACTTATCGAGGTCCGACTGTAATAGTAATAATAGTAATAGTGAGTTATATTACGAACGATCACGCTCATGAAGGAGCATGCTGTCAGCCCTCGAGACAAGAACGAGACTTGGACAGCATGCGAAGGACGGAAAGAACGACCGTGCAGACAAGCAATAAAAGACAAACATAGAGGAGACAAAGAGGAATCAGGAAAAAGACAGTAAAGATGGAGACTTTTGTGAATTCTCAGAGGATGACGAGTAGGCGGACTAGTCAAAGAGTTAGTAGAAGGTAGACTAGCAGCATGAGGATTGTTGGGAGGAACACTGTTAATGAAGCAGATTATTTTAAAAGCACGCTTTAGAGAGGCGATGGTAGGCAGGTGGTGGACATGGAAGGGGACAGAGTTTTACTGTTTTGCTGTACAGTAACTAAATATTCTGTGACCCTATGTTGTTCTGGTTCCGTGTCAGAGGGCGTGCATTCATCAGACGAGGAGCGGAGCTGTCTGGCTGTGACAGGTGAGAAGACAAGTTCAGAAAAATAATCAGGGCAGTTTGTACTGGATGTGAAGACTGTGCAGTAGTCAGTGCGGAAAACGGAAGAGAGGAGTGACACGGTCCCGTTGCCCAGCTCTCAGCACCAGCTTGTCCTCACAAACACACACACACACGCACACACGCACGCTGGACGATGATGAGACTTGTCGCACCTGACAACTAAACTCCAAGACTTCAAGCTGCATACAAGTTACAGATTCCTCCACTGGCAGGTTTTGAAAACTATTCTGACCTGACCCCAAGTGCCGTGTGTATTGGAGCTGATCAGAAGCTGCTCAACATACTCACCCCTACATCGGAGGTAAAGTCCGGTGACCACAGGACACCACTGGGTTTGCAGTAATCTTGGCAATCAGCCGGCTCTTGGTCCTTCTTGGATGGATGAAGTCCGGGCTGTGCATTTTCCACTTATCAGATTTTGTTATGTTTATCTAATGATTGTTGTTTTGATTCACCATCGTTAAATTTTCATTGACGGTGCATCTAGTTTTACTTAATCGAAATTGTCCTTCGTTTATATTGTGGTGTTAGAGTTCTCTGTCGTATTTTTCGCCAACAAACACTCGGTTTTGCTTCGTTCACAAATGAATTAGAATCACATTTTTTAAAACTATGCCCAAGGTTCCATGTACTGTCCTGATGTCTGCTCTGTTGTTGATGTTCTCTACATGTGAGTGTTTGTAGTCGGGTATCTCGGACAACAGAAGTCGCTTGTTCCCCCACATTTGGGGAAATAGAATCTTTTACCTGGTTTTTACCTAACAATAAGAGTAACACAGTTTGAACCCCACTAGTCTTTTAACTAGGTGAGCACTGTTTTGACTCTCTCTACATACAGATATATATAATTATATATTTATATATATATATATTTATATTAGCTCTGGCTTATGTCATGCCTCAACGTTCCGTGGGAGTCAACGGAGGTTATTGCTGGAAGAAAGAACTATCAGAAAATAATGGCAGTGCAATCGAGGTGCAGAAGTTACATTAATGCAGATTAATAGGTTGTTTGATGTTATCAATAAAGTTGATGGGACGACAAAAGATACATTGCACGACAGTTTAACACTGCTGCAAACCGTCAGACATGTTTTCTCTCGAGTGGAGAGAGAGAGAGAGGGATGGACGTGCAGGAAAGAAGAATTGCTGTCACGGACTTAATTCAATGTCCCCGTGTGAAGAACGAGGACAACGAGGCCAGATTTTTGCTGTGCAAACATTACATGGCGAAGGAAATAATAAAAGAGCTGAGAAAGTGTAAAAGGAAAATATTTGGGCCCCTTGTCAGCAGCAGCCTTCAGCTTCCCCATGTCATTCATTCCGCCCACAACCGATCCTTCCATTGTAAACTATTGTAGCAACGGAATGGAGTGGATGTTACCGTAAATACAAAAACAAAACAGACAAATAAACATATAACATTCTGGATTTACGCAAGGAATATACAAACACTTGTATTTCTATCATTGTGTCTTAAAATACCTTCTAGAATCTTGTGAGTCCATGGCTGTGTTTGCCCTGGGAAGTAATGAGATTGTGTTCCACAAGTATAATCTCAGTCTTCAAATGATGATCCGCCTGCAGACACCGGCTCCACACCAAGGACAGGCTAAGTCACCGTCTTTATGTTGTCGCCACGGTGAGCCACTCACGCCTGTCGTTTGTCCTTCCATAATGTGTTTGATTACCACACATAGACCTGTAGCTAGTTTCCTTCATTAGCACTCATAAACCCGTCATGAGTATCGTACCCGATGTTTGTTTACTACACGTGGCCTTGTGACTGATGTCAGTCATGACAACACAGTGAGAACGCGGCAGTTCCTTTGCTCAGCAGAACCTACTACAACATGAATTTTGAAGAGGAGATGTGATTGGTATCTCTGATCAGGGTACTTAGTATTTCTTTCATCCCTGGAAATGTCAAAAACTACTCGGCGTTAATAGAAGAAAATTTCTTCACACATGAAAAGCTTTCACCATCATGCTGAGGTGTCGACACCTTTTCTGCTTTAACTTTGAACTTTTCGCTGTTACATTATCTCCTCATCTGGATTTCACACCTGCTGCCTGATGTCAAGCGAAGCTGTTGCCAGAAATGTAACGGGATGGTTCTCCTCCCTGCAAAGCGGTTTCCCATTTGAAACACATGTCGATGTCTGAGAGAAGAGGCAGATGCTCACATTGACTTTCTCCTTCGTGTGGTGAGAAACTGGGGCATGCAATTACAGTTAAATTACTGATTTAATATGATATCAGTCAAACAGGGTAGGGAGCAGGTTTCATGTGTGGTTGTGTAAGTGCTTTTCACCGACAGGATGAGTCAATGTTGGGTTCAGCAGTCTTTGACTGCCGCCTCCTGCACTTTTCTGCAGTTCCCTCCTCTCAGTGCATCTCCAGTTGCTAGGTGGCCCTTGTTCTAGGGGCAGTGGAGCCTTTCACCGCCGACTTTGCCGCCTCTTCTACACCTCAGGGGACTGGTGTGTGAGTAGGGCGTGGTAGTCAGCATCTACTTTAGTATGACGAGTCTTGTTGGAGATGTCAGAATGTTTTGCCGGAGTCCAAAGACAAAGTTTTGGTAATGCAGTGAAAGTAGATGATAAAATGATTTGAGTGATGGAACTCTTCTGATGAACTGTCTGCTAGTCTCTCCACAGATATTGGAGACAGGAAGTGCCGGCTGTTGTACCCACCAGGGGGCGCAGCTATGAGGTAGGGCTACCCCAGGACTAGCAATGAACCATAAGCGTTGCGGGACCCTAAGCTTGGAAGTAGGAGCTGATAATGGTGGCTGATAGTTTACAGGTTGGTGTGGTGTGTTTACACTCACAACTACCACACAGCTACTTAGCTGATATAAAGGATGCTCGCCCCAGGACTTTAAGATCAGGCCTGATGCTACAGTCCATTGTTTCCAGGAAGGTAGACTGAAGGTAAGCAAACCTCATGAATGGTCTGATTTCAATTCTGTTGCTTCAGAATAATAAAGAGGTGGACATTTTATCTCTTTTTGAGAGTATATTTTAGGATTTTTCTCGAGGACTGAGAGATTCGCTTCCTGCCTTTTCTTCTTTTCTGTATTTTGAAGGTATGTTATTAAAATATTATTTCGAATTTCCATTTGTTTGTTTTTTTGACTCAATCCAGTCAGTTTATAACAAATAAACAACAAAGTTCGGCAACAACTTTAACGGGACAGGAGGACATAGAGTCGTGTTTGTATAAGTTTTGTTAAACATTTGGATTTCCGCAGCTCGCAGTGATAACCAGCGGACCTTGGGCGGAAACCTATGTTTGAACTTTTCAGTCTGTTGTGTTACTGTCGTTTGGAAATAATAATCACAATATCTATTCCCTGCTTATAGAAAGGATTGCATCCACTTGTAAAGGACATTTCTAACTTTTTGCTGTCGTGTGTCTCCAGCATGTCCGCTTCCGGAAGAAATGTATCATTCACGGCTTCTGCTTACGCAAAAAAGTTGCGTACAGTACGCATTAAAAGTTCGGAGGACCCCTTCAATTTTCGTCAATGGGGTCCCCTTCAAATTTGGGGGAAGAACAGGGACCCCTTAAAAATCTGAAGAATCCAAAGAATTTAGCCTTAGCAGAAGCCCTGTTATCATGTATGTCTTGTCATGAACTAGAAATGACTTAATAATCAGCTTCGACATTTCTCTTATGGAGCTTGTGGTGAGGTATATACATTTATTTGTGATTAATTACACATGTGTTTGTGTGTGTGTGTGTGAGAGAGAGAGAGAGAGAGAGAGAGAGAGAGAGAGAGAGAGACTGTACAACGAGTTGAGCATTCAGTCAACTATATACATGATTTATTATTATTTCCTGTACCTACAACACACAAATCACAAGACATCATCAGTCAGGTTATCACACCAGTCAACCTATGAACTCAGTAGAATGTCTGTAAACTTTGCTGTAAAGTCGTTGGAATATCCAGGCGCTGGGTCTGTCACTGGAACACCAAACCATTTCTACATCAAACCACTGGAGCATGAAATCCGCGAAACCACTGGCGGTGTCGAGCCTCTCAGATATACAGTGATACCTCGGTTCTCGAACATAATTCGTTCCGGGAGGACGGTCGAGAACCAAATTGTTCGAGAACCGAAGCAATGAAACCCATAGGAAATAATGGAAACTGGATTAATTCGTTCCAAGCCCCAAAAAATGGCTATTTACTGGCCTAATTTGTATATAATATGTAGAACAACATGAGTCTCAACAAGAAATAAGAAATAAACGTGTATTTATTAAAACAAAACAAAAATAAAATAAAATGTACTGTACAGTACAGTACAGTAAATTGTGTTTCATTTACTGTACCTGTACCAAACTTTATGGCAGGAGGGAATGAATGTGGAGGGAGGAGGGAAGGGGGATGGTTATTGTCACTGATGACGCAAGCAAGGCGCGCTGGGCCGAATGAACGCCATTCGGCTCAACTCGGCTCAACTCGGCTCATCTCGGACGTTCGGATGTTCGAGTTCCAAATATTTGTTCGGATTCCAAGACAAAATTTTCTCGAATTTCCTGGTCGAATACCGATTTGGTCGAAAGTCAAGGCGTTCGAGAACCGAGGTATCACTGTAAAAGCACGAGACCGATTTTTCACCCCGTGTGACGGGCTGGTCCCTGTCTCCCGCCATGACATGGAGGTCAGGAACCGCAACCATTAAATGCTTCTCTCCCCTTCCGTCCACGTCACGCCTCATTGCACAACGTGTGGTACATGGGGATGTGGGGGGAGAGGGAGTCGGGGGTGAGCATCCTCTACAGCTGGATACCAGAGGACGGCATGTCATTTGCCTCTCTCCTCCTATCCCTTTCTCTTTCTCTCTTTCTCTCTTTCTCTCTTTCTCTCTTTCTCTCTTTCTCTCTTTCTCTCTCTGTACAAATTCAAAGTGGGACATCTCCAACACCTACAACACCTTTTTGTTCTTGTTCTGAAGCGCTAAAAGCATGTTCCTTAGGAGTGTGAGTATGGGCTTTACAAATTTTATTATTATTATTATTATTATTATTATTATTATTATTATTATTATTATTATTATATTATTTGTACACATTATAATTTATGTTTTTATTGTCTTGTTCTGAATTACTCTAATAATTTTATTTAGTTCAAGTATTAGATGCAAAAAAGCTTAACTTTCGCTTATTCTGTTACCCTCGCGAACAAAGTCATGTTTATTTGTTGTTCATTTGTTCTCTCTCTGTGGGTGTATAATTTTCTTTTCAGAGCGTGTTTTTATTGAACTAATCAGTTTTGCAGTGTTTGTGTTTGACAAGAGTGGCAGTTGCTGTTCCCACTCCAGCGTCCCTCCATTACCTGACGACAGTAAGAAGCACACAGAGGTCGACTTGAAGAGTTTGGAACTAAAATTATCTCGTGTCTTTCTATTTAGACTAAAAGACTGACCACTCACAGACACTCTGTAATGACTAGGAAGACTATTCCCAGGCTCATCTAAACTCTTTGTGGAGAGTTGGTGGACACCTGACTGACTTTGACGACGACGACCTACAGCATGGCCACAGCAGCGGAGCTTGGTGGACAAAGCAACAGCATCCTCGTAGTTGTGATTGAAGACAGGGAGAGCATTAGCAGCCTGTCTGCTGTTTCAATCCGTTTCCCAGTCATCTTCTCCTTGCCAACCAATTATTTTTGACATCAGGGATGAGGACTTTTCTTACAAGGACGAGGTAATGGGAATGTGAGTGCGTGCGTAAATTCCAAGGATGTTTCTTGCCGAGGATCTTTCTGTTTGTGAAGACACTGGTGGCTATAATACTTGTGACTGTTTTGTTTGTTTCCTTTTTTTGTTGCTGTTCCTTTCTCCTCCCTAAACTTCCCTATTTCTTTTCTTTCCTTCTTTGTTGATTTCTTACCATCTACCTTTTCTTTTTATTTAATTCACTTTTATTTTATTTACTTTTCTTACTGTTTGTCAGCCTGAAGAGGAGGCCAAGAAGCATTGTGTAAGGATTAAACTCAGAGAGCAACTGTAACATCTTAACGGCGGGGGAGTGGAGTCTCGGGTAGTATTCTGACCATCTCTGAGTGTGGTCTCTCAGGTAGGACTGTAAACCGTTTTGTGACAGTGTTGTAGAGACCAAAAGACATGTGAAGTACCTGGCGAAGAATGATGTGGTCAAGAGCATCAAGAATTTCAGTAAACACAAACTGGAAAACGAAAAGACAGTGTTTACATTCCTGCTTGTATCGTGTGTGAGTGAGTGCTTACTGTTTTTATTTATGTACTATTTGTTTTTTTCACGAGATCCACACGGAATCACAAATTTTTATAGTGAGAAAAGAAAAAGCAGCAAACAATTAAAAAAACCAACCAAACAAGCAAAACAAAACAAGCGAAGACAATAAAATATAAACAGATAAGCAGCTAGAGGCAAAACAAACAGAAAGCCCAAGTTTTGGATTGGCGATAACAAGGTTAGAAACAGACAAGGAATAAATGTGAAGACTAGAGTCAATGCAAAACGTTACAGAACAAACAAGCCAAGAAAAAAGCAGCAAAAACATCACGAAAGAGGAATTTTTTTTTTTTTTACAAAATCTCGAAACTTGTCCAAATTCCTAAAGAGCATTGTAAGCTCAAGTTGTCCTTTGGATAAAACACTTGCACTCAATGTTTATGTTGTCTTGCTTCGTGTACCTGGCAAAAATATCTTGTCTTGTCAAAGCTTTGCTAGAAACCTCTTAAGCTGACATGAAGACAAAGAATTGCTCACTTGATTCAGGTTTTTGTGAAAATGCTCAGTGTTAATGTTTGACAGGAAGGAAGGAGCGGCCATCAAAGGTCGTATTCGTGACGCGAGGCAAGTCGATGTCTGTAAACAACTTGTTTGTCTGTGTAGTCACGTGTCGGATCCAGATCTCTCCGATGTTGCTTTATGTTACTGCATCTCGGGAAATCTTTGCCACTGATTTATATCAACGACCCCAGAGGTAAAGAACTTCCACGTACACTGGAGGTCGCTTTATAACCACGGAGACAAAATACTTTGCTTACTCCAGCTTCATGACTGCGACCCCACATGGTGAAATTTAAACATACGGTGTCCAGTCACTTAATCCCCAGACACTTCATCCCGACACTTCATCCCGACACTTCATCCCTAGACTTTAATCCCAGACACTTCATCCCGACACTTCATCCCGACACTCAAGAACAATTTTCATATCATATTGTTGAAGAACATTAAATTTACTAGCTTATATGAACTTTAACTAATGTTGTTGATGTTCAAATGACGTTGAAGTTAATAGCATGGTTTGAATTTGAATTTCAATTAAATTTTTCGCTGACTTCATAATTTTTATAGTTAAGAATTTAGTTTAGGGATTAAGTGTCTGGGGATGAAGTGCTTAGGGATTAAAAGTCTAGGGGATGAAGTGTCGTGGATGAAGTGTCAGGGATGAAGTGTCTGGGGATTAAGTGACTGGGAACCAAACATACGAAGCGAGAAGCGAAGAAAAAAGGTAATAATATATACCTTTCCTTATATTTCATGACTAGTTTCAGTGACACAAAGTGTACAGTTCTCTTTTCTCTTCGACTTACCCGATCAAAGCCTCTGATAGAGAGAAAAGATTGGGACCGCCGAGGGACACAGGTGATCCATCAGGTGAGTACCACAGAAGTCTTCTCCAAACTAATTCCGCTACCTGCCTTTTACCCACGATTTAGCATCCCATTATTTAGCTCGGGTTTTCTGGAGGATCTGTTTTAAGCTCTGAGTTTAAAAGGAGGAAGAAATCTCAAACATAAACACGCTAATCGAGTGCAGGCATCAGAAACAAATCTTTTGTAAACAAGAAAAGTAGCACAAACATTTGCTTAACTGCATTTACTTGCCCCAAACGTCTGCTTGCTACTCGTGTATCTCGTGGCGTGACACCCGTCTGTCATCTCACGTACCACCCGTATCTTCTCACTTGTCCGCCGCACGTGCCTGCACCTGCCAGACCCTCGCTTCCAGTCTATTTGTGGCTGCTTCCATCTTGCCTGCAGCTTGTTCTCACAGAGGGTGGAGCTCTCTCTCTCTCTCTCTCTGTGTATCACACACACACACACCGCACACACACACACACGGCGCCATGGATGAAGTTAGCTCATTTCCGGTGGCCCGAGACTAAACGAACCCTGTGGGGTCGCACGGGGTCAGTGCTGCCTGCTGCCCCAGCATCTTCTACAGACATCGATTATCAGCAAAAGTTTCCCAGCTTCCGAGACCAGGGCTTAATTCGTTCTCCTTGTTAGGGAAATACTAGACCTGTCCATTGAGAGCAGACAGACCTAGATACGCACAAGTAGACGGACACATGCAAGGAATGAGTGGGTGGGGTGGAGGGCGGATAGACAGAATGACAGACACACGAATGCATGTGCGTGTGCGTCTGTCTTAAATCATTCGATTATTACAAACAACAAAATTATTGTTTAGTTTTAGTTATGTTTATTGAGGACTTTTATGGCTGAGCATCACAAGCATCTCGATAACCGAAAAAAGTAAACAAATAAAAACACTATCTAGCAATGACATGTTATGAAACACAACACAGTTAGCACTAAGCTACATGCTAAAGAATGTACATGTCATGACAATTAAAGTAAGAAATTAAATATAAAACTTATAAGACTAATTTCACACAATGTAAAGATAAATTGCATTAAAATATCCACAACAGTTCTCCCTCCTGTCTATAGCAGGTCTACAGGTCTATGACACTGTCTACAACTGGTCTGTCCCCGGGGTCTAGTCCTTACCATCCTGGGGTCTACAAGTGGGATCTTGCTGAAAGGTAATGGCTAGAGCTGGCTGCAAGTAGTCAGAACTAGTTAGTCATCACCTAGTCCTCTAGCGTGCAACTGCCACTCAACTGGTCACGTGATGAGTGAGCATCCTTTGATCGCCGGATCTTCCGCGGGTGCTTGGGTGACGTCCCAGGGATATTGGCAGGATGGCTTCAGGATATTGGCAGGATATCTGCTTGATTTCCGTGAGTCGCCAGCAAGACACATATATTATATCGTCAGTCATTGACGGCAGTAAGCTGTTGATATTCGCTAGATGAAACTCATAAATAAGAAGTTTTAATCCACACCACTGTGCCTCGCTGTCTCCAGCCCTTACATCGGCATAAACATCAACTTACGAGTCTGATATTGCACTCTTTGGGTAATGCACTCCTGCAGAAATTCATTAAGAAGATTTGTAGTCGTATTTGATGTTGTTGTTAACTTTTTTTCCCAGAGCTAATGATCTGCCACAAAAAAATTAATTCCTTTCTTAAATTAAAATAACGAAAATCGAGGGTCGACAGACAAAATGATTTGATTAGTTAAAAGTTATGTCAACAAGATGTCAACATTTTTATTTATGACAATAATAGTCTCAGCTATAAGCTATCCCAGTGGAAGTAGCCTTATATTGTCGATGTACCTCACGTAGCTCTAGGCATCAGACCACATATCAGTCGATTGTCCTAAGGCATCTTTATGTTCATAAGCTTAGTTTACTTTTGTGATTTTCTGATAAGATTGATTTTATATTATATCTGGAACCCAAATGTCTGATGAATTAGAAAAAAAATCATTTGAAACCTCGCTCCGGTCTGAATCTTTCTCCCCGCGCAGCAGACTGACAAAGTCTCCTGTCAACAGACTTTGCTTGTCTAAACCTCGGTGCTACTGAACTAAACAGCAAACCTGCCTACATCCTGTCTTCTCACAGATGGCATTGTCAAGGCAGGAGCTTTGTATTTCTCTTCATTATCTTGTATGCAAACACATCTCAATGTGGCGCTGCTAGCGGCGGTACTCAGCCAATGACAGCAGAAACTTTTAGAGAAAGTTGTGTCCGGTGTGATGAGGCTCACCCATGACCACGTGACGCTGGGGAGGAGGTGGGGTGGGAAGTAGGCAGCTTCTGATGATGACAGACAGTCCACAACAAGACACGGGACAAAGCAACTCTTCTGTGAATTCTGGTCCAAACAGGTCTTGAAATGTGAAGCAGAGGAAACAGGAAAATGCACCACAATAGTAGGGGCTACAGACCTGGCTATACTATAGAAAAGGGTCTGGATAGCCGTACATAGCCTGACATCATCTGACACTGGTAACTGCCAGAGGCCAGGATGTTGACCACTACAAGATGTGCTTCTCAATCAGGTGGGAAAGAGACAGAGTATCCCCGATACTCCAGGGCCGCCAATCTAACGTTCGCAGCTAAGAGTTCAAAACCACTTTCAAAGAAAGAAAGAAAGAAAGAAAGAAAGAAAGAAAGAAAGAAAGAAAGAAAGAAGTAAACAATATCAAAACTACACAGGTATCCAGCCACCCAGAGTAAGGTGGCATCCAAAGTATCCCAGTGGCACCAAGCCTGCTGCTGAAGAACTGCCAGGAGAAGAAGAGGCTGGCTTGACACCAAGCAGGAGCGCATATTAAAAGATGTAGAAAAGACTAGTTTAAAAGTTTCAAGTCGTTGCATCCTGATAAAAGAAAGCCTCTACAACATCGTCGTGATATCTTCCAAAGCTTTGTCGACTTTGAAACAGCATTTGATAGAGTCTGGCACGAGTGGTTGTGGCGTGGGAGGCAAAGACTCTGCACCAAAGATGTCCTTCACACCATCCACTCCCTCTACAAAGCTCAAAGAGCGCAGTACTAGTCAACAACCACCTGGGAGGTTTCTGTCGGATATGAGCGGGTGTAGATCAAAGGTGCCGCCTGTCGTCTGTATTGTTTAAATGTCATGGAGAGCAACATGCCGTAGATCAGCGGTTCTCAACCTTTTACATGTGACGACCCCCCTGACGAACACCGGTATGTCCGCGACCCCCCTTAGCCAGCTAGGTCGGTGGAAGAGCGGGGGGGGAGGGGGAGCTTTAGCTAACCTCGAACGCCGCGTCGAGGAAATCAACAACGGAAGAACAAAGTTCGTATCTGCAAGAAGTATAACTGTTAATGAAATTTTACTAAAGCAAATTCTAATAAATATCATTTTATTGGACACTCACTTTGATTAATGAGAAGGTTGAGCCTGCTTGCTGTTGCATAGAGAAGCGAACCTGTGTGCGATGTTCTTACCCACTGCTATTCGCAGCTCAGCCTCTGCGTCCACACGATTTCTGTATTTCGACTTTAGTGCTGCCAATGCTGAAAATCCTTGCTCACACATATATGAAGTTGAAATGGCAGCAGAACTTTCATTGCTTTCTCAGAAAGGAGAGGATATTCACTGTTGATGCTAATCCAGAATGTTGTTACTGGTGTTGTGTGGAAGACCATTTTCAGGGATTGGTCACTCGAAAGGTCGATGAGCTGCTCTTCTTCTTCCGTGGACAACCCGCTTGTGCTAGGATCAGCCAGAAATGGATTACGAATCCAGTCGTATTTAGTCACATCAATTTCAGCGAAGTAATGCTGAAACCTTTCTTGCAGTCCGTTTAGATGGGCAATAATTACATTCTTCACCTGATCAAGATTCAAGTTGTCAGCCTTGCACTTACACAAGCACGGAAACATATCAAAAATATTTTCTTGGCGTATCTTTTGCGTCCACAGCGAAATTTTTCGGACGAAAGCATTCATCTTGTCAGTTGTTTGTAATATGGTGGTGTCCTTCCCTTGCATAGAAGTATTCAAAACGTTCAGCTTCTCAAATATGTCCGATAAATATGCCATTAGCAGCAGCCATCGGTCGTTCTTAAGCAGGTCAGCCTTGTTGAAAGAGTTCTCCTTCAGAAACACCCACAATTCTTCCCGCAATTCAAAGACTCTTGCGAGAGCTTTTCCACGCGACAACCACCTTGATTCGCAGTAATAGAGCAAGGTGTCATAGTCGGCTCCCATGTCTTGACATATCAGAGAAAACAGGCGAGATCTGGCAAGAACTGTTCTTTACAAAGTTCACCATTTTTATGACATCTGTTAGCACTGTGTTCAACTCAACATCAAATCTTTGGAAGCTAGAACTTCACGGTGGATCATGCAGTGAGTCCAAACTACGTCTGGAGCAACCTTTTTAATAAGAGATTGCAACCCTTGTTTCTTTCCAGCCATTGCAGGGGCGCCATCTGTGCACAAGCCGACGCAGGAACTCCAGGAAATGCCTTGGTCCTTAAGGAAGTCATCGACAATCCCAAAAAAATCTTGGGCTGTTGCTCTGCGTTCAATTTTCTTGCAAAATAAAAAGTCTTCCAGAAGATTATTTTCCCACACATAACGAATGTAAGCAATCAAATGTGAGTCACCTGCAGTGTCAGTAGCTTCATCTAACTGCAAAGCAAAATTTTTGCTTTTTATACGACTGATCAACTGATCAGACAAGTCTTCAGATATCTCAGTTTTTCTTCGGCGAACTGTGTCATTTGACAAAGGAATGGCTTGCAGTTGCGTAGCAGCATCTTCTCCTATCATGGTCCGTACAATGTCCATTGCTGCAGGCAGTATTAATGACTCTCCGATCGTATGTGCTTTTTTGTTTTGAGCAATGCGATAGGAAACTTGATACGAAGCCATCAAAGCTTTCTTATGAATTAATGTATGTGAAACAAATGTTGTGTTTTTTTTTTGGTTTTTTTTTTGTCTCTTTTGTATTCTTGCAATTTTCGTTCAAAAAATTCGAGAGGTTTGCAAGCTAATTCCGCATGGCGAGTTTCCAAATGGCGCCGTAGTTTGTTTGGCTTCATACTCTCTGGAGCTAATATTGCGAGGCAAACAACACACTGTGGCCGTTCTTTACCATCAACAATAATGTTTGTAAAACCAGTTTTCAAGTATTCATTGTCATACTTTCTTACTTTCGTAGCAGGTCTTTCTGGTTTTTCATAGGCTCCAGCACCCAAAACTTGCACATCGCTCGTTTCTTCACTTTTTCTTTTCAAAAAACCACCGCAATCAGTTCCTTTTCGCAGCACAAATTTATCCATGGCTTTCTTCTTCAGAACAAACACGTGTACTTGCATCCAAAATTTGGATTAAAACTGCTGTCTTTATCCAGTCGCAGCGCATTGTCTGGTCATGGCCTTCTGTCAGGGACCTATAGAGTACTAGGACTGAGCACGTGCGAATGAAAGGGTGTGAATGATGGACGTTTCCTGAATGCGTGCCTTTTAGATGTTAAAAAGAGAGAGAGAGGTGTGACTGGAGAGGGAGAGGGGAGTCAGCGATGAGAGATTGGGGAAGAGAGAGGGCAAAAGGTGAGAGGAGGGAGATTGGAGGCTTAATTGTTTAGAGGGGGATTGTGTTTTTTCTACGAACAGTATTCCTGGTCATCAGTGTGTGCATCAGTAAATGGATGAATGAAAGAATCAATGACACTCTACAAATGGCTTTCAATGCCATTCTTACAATGTCTCTAGTTCTTTTGTTGCTCCAACTGTAAATTAAGGCAAGGAGGAAACTGGCATCTATCAGGAGTCATTAGCAAAGAAAAAACACCGCGGAATCATTTTTTTTTTTTTTGCCCTTCTCTCTCTCAGTGGGTGGGCGTGATCAAAGCTTGTGAAGCGACTCCATCTACGTGTATAGACACGAACAGCTCTTAGCGCCAACACTGCGACTGCTTCCTGCTGTCTAATGGCTTATAGATTTTGTAAAACATTTACTTTTTACACATGAGGTGAGGAATGGGAAGACATGTTGTCGTGGTCTAGACCAGCAAATGGTGAGTAAGCACGTCACTGCTGTCTTGGTTACCTGCCCTCGTCAGAAACAAGCCCACAATGCACAGCTAGTTCACCATGAACTCAGCGGAAATGAACTTTTTTCCACAAGTCCTTGCAAATGTCCTGACAGATTTTGTTGTAGGATTTAGTTCACTCAGTGCGTGTGTGTGTGTGTTTTGCGGGGATAGTTTATTCACGTGTTATGTTTTCTGTCTGTATGCGTGCGTGTGTTAGTGCCGACCAGACAGACGAGAGAGCTGATTACAAGAGCCAGCCGGACAGAGGACCCGCCACAGACTCACACAAAGTGTGTCGATGACATTTTGAGGGAAATGTGGGCTAATAAAGCCTCCAATCTATTGCCATTCCTCTCAAACAGCTGCCCGAGTTATTTCTTCAAATAATATCTTTAAAAAGGTGATAGCATGAGAGCAGGGCTTCGCCAAAGTCTCACAAACCTAGTTTTAATATTTTTCTGAAAGCATTTTTCAAGTTTTTTTTTTTGGTGTCACCAAGCCTCAGGTCAGGAAGAGCATCTCAAAGTCACTCAAGAAACCCTGTTTTCTTTACCTGCACGGGTGCCTTGACTTGACGATTCCAGTAATTACTGGTACTGTCCCCTAGTTATTTAAGCAGAGTGACTTCCCCCGATATCTACAGAAACCCAGTCTCCACCCTCATCAGTTCAAAACCTATTACTCTGTTTCCAGTCTCGCCTTTCCGTCCAAGGTATTCAAAATGCTGTGCTGGTCCAGCCCCTGTGCCGTTTTCCCGGCGGTAATCTACTTCAATCATTTCAGTCAATCTTTGGCGAGAATCACTCGACCGAGACGGCGATGAAGCGAGTGGCAGTGCTGTCATCGTGGACCTGTCCACTGCGATACACTTGACCTTAACATCCTTCTCTAGCGACTTCATGCTACTTCCGGGCTCAGCGGTAGAGGTTTGAAGTGGCTCCAGTCTTACCTCACTAAGCGCACCGTGTGTAGGTGACGACTATCGCAAAGTCTGACTTGCCTCAAGGCTCTCTTATCGGACCTCATTTTATTGAATGTGTTCATCCAACGACTTGATCTGCCGTCTGCCATTGAGGTCTCCTGTAATAGTATGCTGATAGCAGCTGTATCACAGTATGCTGATAATACACAGCTGTATCATAGAATGCGGATAGTGCACAGCTGTATCATAGTATACATAATACACAGCTGTATCATAGTATGGTGATAATCACAGTATGCTGATAATACACAGCTGTACCATAGTATGCTGATAACAGCTGTATCATAGTATGCTGATAGTGCACAGCTGTATCATAGTATGCTGATAATACACAGCTGCATTATACTATGCTGACAATACACAGCTGTACCATAGTATGGTGATAATACACAGCTGTATCATAGTCTACTGATAACAGCTGTATCATAGTATGTTGATAATACACCGCTGTATCATAGTATACATAATACACAGCTGTACCATAATATGCTGATAATACACAGCTGCATCATACCATGCTGATAGCAGCTGTACCATAGTATGCTAATAATACACAGCTGTATCATAGTATGCTGATAATACACAGCTGCATTATACTATGCTGACAATACACAGCTGTATCATAGTATGCTGATAATACACAGCTGTATTATAGTATGCTGATAACAGACAGCTGGTAGCGTCTGGAATGCACAACCACACAGCCTACAGTATCGTTTGTTCACCAACAAGCTAAAGACTGGAATAATGAATGACAATAATACTGACATCATTGCAATAGTCGCTAAGTCACTAACATGTGTCATCCACTACTCTACTGTCTCTGGCACAAGCAACTCTCCTCACCGGCACGTCAGGTGTCTCGGTGTTATCATTGAGGCCTCATCATCTAATGCTATCTGCCTTACTTAAGCTGGGCAGACTGAACCACTCCTACTCTTCCCGTCAGCATCCGCCACCAGGAAGTTCCTGTCTGCTGTTGAGTTGCCCCCCTTTCCCCTGGATTACTGCTGCTGCTCGCTACGCGCCAGTCACCTCCACGCCTGCTGGACACACGTCACGTGGCTCACAGTGAAGCCGTCAGACCGTCTTCTGTATGGGGGGAGCAGGCCTTGCTACACCCCTCCTCCACCTCCTCCAGTGATGTTAGTCCGACCTCACATCGACTACAAGATGGCCACCCTGTGCCACCCTTGTCCTCACGGCCTGGCCTCGCCACACCTGTCACAACTAGTGATGCGTTAGTCGTTGGTGCTGTACCACGTGAGTCTGGGTCTTGTCTGTGTTGCCCTCCTCTCCGGGCCACGCATCAGACGACACAGTCCCCGGACTACTTCTGAGGACCACTTCTCCCAGTTTTTCAAACTGCATCCGTGTTCAAAGCTTTAGACTACGGCCTCAAAATCATAATCAAGCGGACTGGTCTGTTCATCCCTCAGTTGTTCACTCTCAGCTTAGACAACTCTAGGATATTTGCTGATGTTTGTGTTTGTGTGTTGTGTGCTTGACCGTCGCTTTGTCTATAGTCTCCTGTGCAGCGAACTCATCACTAGCTAGTCGAATTCCCGAAATTTGTCTTACGAATTAACACCACCCAGAAAATCTTCATACTCTTGGTCTTTAAGATAAGTATTACCACAATACACAACTGTGCGCATCTCATCAGATGTACATGTTCTTCTTTTTTGTGTGTCTTTGGAAGCGGATGGCTCAGTCAATCATCAGTGAAGCCCGCATCTCGCGAGAGTTGGCGAGATCTGTTGGTTTTAAGTAAGGGACAATCATTGAAAACTATTCACTCCAAAAATGTAGGTTTCCTTGGAAAACTACAGTAACAGGGGGTTAAAGAGCAGTGAACATGATGAAATATTTAAACATTACCTCAGATTTTACCAGCACAGACAAAGGATGTTCACATCATCTAATGTTCATTTTGTCTCTTTTTTATCTGACAGTCAGACGATTAAAGGGAACTAGTTAGTTGGGTTTAAATAATAGAAGTTGCTAATCATATCCCAACAAAAGTTTGGGCTGTAAGACCATCGTTTACTCATTGACCTCAGCCATCGTCAGCACAAAAAGAAAGAGAAGAGTGGCGACCCTCCCTAGTCAGCTGTGTACTGAGTTGTCCAAACTTTTCTGTAATATTCGCTTTATATTCCCCTGTATTCGGCGCTCTGTGTATACTACTTCAAAGTTTTCAGGAATCTGATTTCTAAATGGCTGCTAGACTGACTCTGGCCACGTTGGTCAAAGGCGAGAAGCCAGGCACAGACGATAAATCAGATCATTTGTAAAGGGGGATCATCGGCTTTGCATATGACACTGGAGTGATCGTTCTTGCTTATCAGCGACACCAGCGCCGCTTGAAGTGTGAACCTAGTGGCGCTGCAGTCACAGAGATGCTCAGCCTGGTGCTGCACCCCTCCGCTGGCCGGGCTTAGTCAACATCGCCACATCGATACCCGACTTCGACCGCTCATTAGGGTGTGATTCTACCGCCCAGCACACACGCACGCACACACACACACACACACACACACACACAACACACACACACACACACTCACTCACTCACACAGGCACACACACACACACAAATACACATACGCACACACATACATACACACACACGCACTCACTCACACACGCATACACACATTGATACCCGACTTCGACCGCTCATTAGGGTGTGATTCTACAGCCCAGCACACACACACACGCACACACTCACACGACACACATATATATATATACGCACACACACACACACTCTCTCTCTCACACACACACGCACTCACTCACTCACTCACACACGCATACACACATCGATACCCGACTTCGACCGCTCATTAGGGTGTGATTCTACCGCCCAGCACTCTCTAATACACACACACACACGCAGTCACACACACACACACACACACACACACACACACACACACACACACACACACACACACACACACACACACTCAAACACACACGCACACACATCGAAAGTTCTCTAATAAGACCTAATTAGATCCGCGATGCTTGTAATTTCTTTATTACTACTATTTCATGTGTTTGTGTGGTTGTGTGTGTGTGTGCACGTGAGAAAGTACGCGTTTCTCTGTGGGTTAGTTCTGATTAGATCGAGGATGGCTTTTAAATAAAGTAACCGATCTGTCCCTCCTTTCTCTCTCGTTAGTTTTTGCAATGACACAGTTTTCGTTATTTCTTGTATTTCCATTCTCCGTTTCCCAAAGTTAAGCCCCCTGATGTCATGTGCAACTGTTCGTCTCCACCTTGCTATCGACGCAGTTTTTTGTCTCACCATTTCTTTGGAGAGCTGTCATCGCTGCTGCAGGGGAATGTGACGATGGTGGGGAGGATTTGAGGGAGTTGAGGCTTGTGATCGATTCTACGAGGACGCCCTGCAAACATAAGGAGAGAAATAATAAAGCACGGACATAGCTAATAAGCGCTCCGAGGTGAAATTTGTCGGAGAAGGATCTCACTTTTCCAAGTACAACCTGAAAGAACAACCATTGCCTTCTTGATTAGCTTTGACTAGTTCTTCGAGGTATTCTTAAGTCATTTTTTTGTTTCTGCTTTCGTATGGAGAATAGACTCAACTTCCACACCCATCAGGCAATGGCCAGCAATGTCATACAAAACAAAGAAACGGCTTTCTTGTTCCGGATGGCTTTCCAATGAAAATAATTAGTATCAAAGTTCCGTAAGTGCAATGAATAGATATAATTTCCAGCCCAGACGACACACTAACAAGTTTGTACATGCGATTTGTTTTGTTTCCTTTGGTTTCGTCTTCTGCGTCAACAAGAAAATGGACTTGACTTCCTTAGGGCGAGATTGAGCACCCAGCCCTTGAGAACAAGGTCTGAACTGCAGCCAGACCTCAGAATGTTTGTTATGGCTCACCACATGCACAAAAGCCATCCAACCTCCACACCACTGAAAGCCTCCTTTCGCAATGGACCTCCCAAATCCGATTTCAGTGAACAAGTAATCCAGAGACACTCGGTCTGTAAAGGTCACTGCCTTTTAACAAAATTAATTTTACAAAGATTGCAAACAGAAGATCTGGCGCAATATTCCCAGTGTGTCCCCCTTGCTGTCCCCCTTGTTGTCTCCCTTGCTGTCCCCCTTGTTGTCCCCCTTGTTGCGGCAGTTGTCAATGGGGAGGGTGAAGAACTCGGATGCTGCACTCGTTCCAATGCCTTGTCATCGGATGCGCAAGGTCATTGTGCAAATTAAAACAAAATCCTGCTTATTGCACCGCAGGCACTAATTTACCAAAATATAATTGAACTAAAACGAATTTTGTAGATTTGTTGTATCCGTTTACATCATTTCGAAACAGATACAATTATATTTTGGCAAAGCCTGCAATCACTGAAATGTGTACTGAGTGCATGGTTCATTAACTGGGTACATGGCGCATCTGTTAAGCGAGTGTAGCGGGTCGGCAGGGTCACAACCACACGGTCTGACATGCGTGCTCTCTGACTAAACTAAAAACACAAAGAATGATTTTGTTGATGCTTTCCCGTCCGGCATAACACATAAATATTACATAATATATAATATTATACATAAATATTATATTATCTATAAATTATCAAACACATTATATCTTTAAGTTGTTACAGTCACTGTGGAATAATGGCACGTGCATTGATAAAGTCACAAATAGTAATCCCAACAATGGGCACAATATTGGTATAAAGTTAACTATCTATTAATTAAACGTCAATCCTCAAGGCAATGTCAGTCGGTTAACTGAGGTTACCTCTCCTCTAGTCTTCTGTTCTTGTCAGACCCTTTGACTGGCGCTCATCTAGCCATCTGGCCATCTGACTCCCTGGTTTGACGGAGGCCGCCATTCTAACCAATTCACACCTTACAATGACACAAAGTTAAGAGAAAGGATTGTGATCAAAAACATTTATTTTTTAATTATTTATTGTAATTTATGCATTATCAAAAATATTTTAAGCTACAATTAAGCAGTTTGCACAATCACCGCGGCTCAGTGGCCTACACTGTATTGAGTATACATGTATCATCATTAATCAGGCTTCCCTGACACCGTGGCGACCCACACACGTTGATACATCATTGCCGAGACAATGTAACAGGTCGGCACGGTGAGGTGTTGTATACTTTTACATTTACATCATTGTTGAGGAGGCTACAATAGAGGAGGGCACGGTGAGGTGTGTATAGGTGGTCAGTACGTTGTGGAGTGTACGTACTTAGTACAGGACTAGATGGCCATTTCAAACACGATTCTGTCCAATACTCCAGCTTACATAAACGTTTAAACAGGCAGCTCCTCCAAAATATCTAACATAATATTAAAATGCTTGTGCAGCTGGTTGTAAAATGCTAAAAAAAAAAAACAACAAGAAAAATACCTATTTTTTAGTGCCCTAGATAACAAACACAGCGTAAAATCCATAGAAATCCTTCTACTTGACGACATCAGTGCAATCAGCTAACAGAAATGCGATTTCTTTAAAAACGAAAAAATGTGTGTGACGAGTGTAAGTGAGTCGGTGGAGCATGCTACGTCATTACCCATCATACCCCAAGGCGTGCCAAAGACTCTCGACAGACTCTCGCGAGGCGTCACTATTCATTGAACCATTCAGCGTGAATAGTCTATTCTCTCACTGGTGCGAAAGCTGGAAAGTCGTAATCTTCTTAAGGGGCAGGGCAGCAAGCAAAATAATAACAAGGAGCATCTGCTGTGTGGAATATTCTCCTTGGGATAGCTGTTCTCTCCTGCGTGCTGTGGGGTTACTTAGGTGCTTGTCAGAGAGCTGTGTCACACACACAGACTAGTAAATGAAGGAAAGAGGGAAGTCAAATAGCAAGGAGATGGCAAAATAGCAGAGATAAATATGTTTAAGACAGACAGACAGAGTGTAATCGTAATAATAATGTGTACTTGTCATCACATCACTGTTGAAGAACGTCTAGTTCTGCTGAGGCTGGCTGGTTCAGTTGATGAAATACTTACCTAATGGCGGTTGAGCCCGTTATGTGAGTGAATGGAGACATGCGACTAAATGGTAGGGTGAGACCGAAATACTTGGAGGAAAGGCCACCGGTTGCCAACAGATAGGTTCAACATCTAGATAAACGTGTCCCAATGCAAGATCTGAAACACTGGGGTTAGATTCTCAGCAGAGCGCGGTATTTTTTTTATTTTTTTTTTCCTCTACGAGGTCATTATATTATTCTGTTCAACCACATCGTAATGAAAACTCACCTAGACCGAAATTATATGCACTAGAAATATAGTTGCTACGTACTGACTGATTGCAAAACTTAGGTGACCAAGATAGCATTAAAAAAAATATTTAACTAATTCGAAATGAGCTGGTCAAAGGGAAGCAACAGCTTATCAAAGGAGTTCGAACTTGACATGGGTTATCTTCCTTCGATAGCTAAGCAGTGTGTGTTCCTTGCTATGAAACCAATTAAAGGGAAACAATCGCTTCTGAACACATTTCCGACTCAGTTATCGGTAATAGTTGTTCTCTGCAACTGGTGGGGGAATGTTTCAATTTACGCACGTGTGTGCGTGTGCGCGCGCTTCTCTGTGACTACACGTATGGGACTCACAAGGGTAAAGGATTAAAGCCTTACAGTTCAGTCGTATTTTGTTTTCGAATTTGTAATGAAACGTTTTCTTCGTGTCTGGTTGATGATATTAATGATGATGTGATGTGATCGGATATTTATGACGATTAACTTATATTACTTACAGTTTGTCAGGACCATTGACCTATTGTTAACGCGATGTGATAACAAATGTACCGAAAGCCTCGTGAACTACAATACGGGTATGTGTGTGTGTTTATGTGTGTGTGTGTGTGAGTGTGTCTGTGTGTGTGTGTGTGCACACACACGGCTTCACGAAGGCTTCACGAAGGCTTCAACACGGCTTCACGAAGGCTTCACGAAGGCTTCACGAAGGCTTCACCACGGCTTCACGAAGGCTTCACGAAGGCTTCAACATGGCTTCACAACGGCTTCACGACGGCTTCACGAAGGCTTCACGAAGGCTTCAACACGGCTTCACCACGGCTTCACACGGCTTCACGAAGGCTTCAACACGGCTTCACGAAGGCTTCACGAAGGCTTCAAATCATGGCTTCACAACGCTTCACGACGGCTTCACGAAGGCTTCAACACGGCTTCACCACGGCTTCACGACGGCTTCACGAAGGCTTCACCACGGCTTCACGAAGGCTTCACGAAGGCTTCAACATGGCTTCACAACGGCTTCACGACGGCTTCACGAAGGCTTCACGAAGGCTTCAACACGGCTTCACCACGGCTTCACGACGGCTTCACGAAGGCTTCAACACGGCTTCAACACGGCTTCACCACGGCATCACGAAGGCTTCACGAAGGCTTCAACACGGCTTCACGAGTGTGTGGTTTTGTGTGCTTGTGAGTGTGTTTTTAAAGAATACAGATCATCATCATCGTTGTCATCATCATCGTCGCCATCATCATCGTCATCATCATCGTCGTTGTCGCCATCATCGACCTAATACACCCAGCCGTTCCCGCGCTCAGTGCTATACTCATCCTCCAGCTCTCGGCAGTTACCCAGTACCTGTCACAGACCCTTGTCTGAAAGCTTTCAGAAGTGAGCCACGACATCATGGTCTGACGTCATCAACTAATCGGAACAAACGGCTTCTTTGTTGCTCTTGCTGAAATATGTTGGTATTTGGTATTGTCTATTTTAAGCACCAGTTATTATTTGAAATAAATTTAAATAATTTATTAACTAAATTAAAAATAATTTAAATGGAATTATTTATAAATTAAATTTAAATAATTTATAAACTAAATTAAAAATAATTTTAAATGGAATTATTTATAAATTAAATTAATAAAAAATAAATTTAAATTAAGTTATTTATAAATTAATTTATTAAATTGAATAATTAAAAATTTATTTTTTGTATCTAATGTACGTTTGCAAGCTCTCATTGTTATTATTATTAGTTGTGAAGCAAATTTTGCTGCGACACTGGCAGATTTCCGGCCTGCAGATTGTCTTCCGTTTGTGAAAGCGAAATTTACGTAGGATTTAAAATGCCAAAATTAAATTGTCGCTTTGTGGATTTGTTGGTATAGAAAGGTTGCTTAGATGACGATATACCCTATAGTGAATTAATTAATGCCAGGGCGTCATTCCGTGTCGATTCGTTTTCCTTTTCGAAAACCCAACTAGAAAAGGTCGAATTAAGCACCGAACGACAGAAGATACGATTATTTATTCTTTTTAAAAATGCAGCAGACGTTTTACAAAAGCAGAATTAATCAGCAAAAGATTAAACACATCGGCAAACACGAAATTGACAGAATTCCTATACGTGCTTGCATGGTTTAACGAAGGGTCAACAACACAGGCTATAGCACTGGGAAAAGTGCTTATATTTACAATAAAGAGAAAAAAATTGTCTAAAGAGCTTTGTGGACTTTTTTAATATGTGAAAGTCTGTGTTGTTATCATTTTGATGAGGAGTACGGGTGGGGGGACGTCAGTCAGTGTCGTTTGTTTTCCTTTTCCAAAGAGTTCCAAAACAAGTCCAGAATGCTTTCTAAAAAGTATAGACGCGGGTCGCAAAAGCTGAAGAAAAAGGGGGGAAATGATATATTGTATGCACTATAATACTATATTTTTATCCTTAGTCTTTTAAGGTTTGATGTTTTTCTGGTACAAAGTTAGCAAGTATTTTTTTTTTTTAGACTAGTCATTTTATTGAAGGGAGGAGTCATTTCGATGTTTTCTCTCCTTAAAACAAAAACAAAACAAAACGAAAAAAACAAAACCAAAATCTGGTTATTTCGAAAAGTAAAAGTAAGAAATAAAATGATACAAATATATAAAATATTTATAATATCACCAAGAAGAATTAATGTCAAAGCTAATGAAAACGAGAACCCCACTAATTCGTGTCTTCCTATTGTGAGCTCCTCCATTAGTCTCGGTGGTTTTTCTCTCTTTTTTTAATTTTGTGAAGACGTGTGCACTTAATGAAGCATGCCACGGCCAAGAAAGTGGTATCCAGCTGGATATACGGTAAATTCGGGCAGGTTGGTAAACGTAAGGAACGATTTTCCGCGGTGGATGTGACGAAATTGGAAAGAGAACTCTTCAACAGGGGCAAAATGGACGTGTACGCACCCAACAACAGGAGGAACGTGACACCTTCCAGGATATTCTTCGAGATAGCAGGATGTATTAGAAAGTTAGTTCTATTCAATTCTTACGAGACCAGGTGAAACTGGAGTCAGCAATCACAAGAAGAAAAAAAGTGTCCGAGGCTGAGGGCTGGAAAGATCTGCGAGCAGGTCTTGTTCATGTCCACATTGAACAAATTCAGACCTGCCACACAAAAAAATTCAGCTTCTGTGGCTGTGCACAGGTCCCAGAGATTGTCTTGTGTCCTGATTGTGGACCTGTAAGACTATTGCAAATCATGTGATGAAAAGATCTACTGTTTGGTGATGTATCATCAGACATACAGTTGGAAAGAAGTAAGTACAATATATCAACATTTGTGGATATATATATTTTTATAATCTTTTAGATTGTTATGTAAATGTAAATATACACTATGGCATCGGCAATCTGAAAATATATTCTCTCAGTATATATTCTCTCTCTGTATATATATATATAAGCACATGCTTCAGAAAATCAACTGAAAGGAATCAGAAATGTGGTAAGACTTAGCTAATGTAAGAACTGATACACCATTGTGCATTACAATGCCATGGATTCTACTTTTGATGAGGTTTGAAACTTAAATAAATTCCATAATTTGATTATAGCATATTGATAGACTTGAATGCTGCAAGCTTATGTTAAAACTTGCTATTGTTTTGTCAGGACGCATCATTGTGTCTACCTGTGAAAAGAGAAGCAACCATTTTGTCTGAGCACCAGTGTGACAAGCTCTACTACCGTCAGATTGGAGTTTTTGATGCACAAGGTACATATGCAAGATTATTATGTTTTCTAGAAAAACAGATTTTTTTTCACATTTTACTGTCATGCATTCAAAATATCACATTATGGAAGAACCTTGTCTTAACCAAAACAAACAAGCTTGTGAATAAATGTTAATTAATAGATACTTAATGTGAATAAATGTTCGGAAGCCAGGACTTTCACCAGTGAGGGTTAGCTGTCCTGGGTTTTGCTTTCGTCTCGGGCATGCAATTCTTTTTCTTCGCATGTGGCATCTGCTTACAGGGCTGTCTGCCTTGCCAGACTTTATATTTATTTATAACCTATTGGCACTTTTTGGTTTAATGATCTATAAATTATGTTTTCCTATGTTTACTTTTATTTTGCACTAACTGTTGAATGTCAGACAAAATAAATATATGAAATAGATTCAAAGAAATGGATACGTAATAATACAATTATAAACGAAAGCTCTAACTAGCTTTAATTTACAATTCCGAAAGGTAAGAATATTTACTTTACTGAATTACCTTAGGCTGGACTTTAACATGTAGTGTGGAAAGAAAAGAAGTAGCACGTTTTATGTTCTTCTCTTTATTATTATAGGCAGAGATCACATCATGAAAGTACAGTTCTGTGAATGTGAGCCAGAAGCAGTAACACTAATAAGAAATGGCTTATGGCCAGCAACACCAAAGAAGCCAGGGACCGCATTTTGCATGAAAGTGATGGAGCTATGCAGAATGCTACAGTTAGAAGGACAAATGTCTCTCCAGAAATTTTGCATGGCATTGGAGCGGAGGACAACTTTTCTACATAGTCGCAGCAGGGACTACAGAAACATGTACAAGGCACTGGGTATACATGCTATCATTTTGTCACAGCATGACTATAGCAACATGTACTAGACACTTGGTAAACACATCATAATGTGTTGTCACAGCAAAGACTACAGAAACATGTACAAGGCACTGGGTAAACATGCTATCATATTTTGTCACAGCATGACTACAGCAACATGTACAAGATACTTGCTAAACATATCGTCATATGTTGTCCAATAAGTCTAACTTTCAAGAAACTCCTCATGGTATATTGCTTAATGACTCCATAGAGAACTGTATCAGTGCCACTAGACCTGTAGTCGAGTAGTGCGACAGTTTCATTTTATGGATGTAAATATAGTTTACTTATAAGGGTTATAAGCCAATAATTTCAGTTTACATTATTTGGAAACTATGGAAAGAATACGTGGATTGTGAAAATGGTATTTTATGTGTTTGTTTAATTGTTTATCGTAGGTAACACAATTATAGAATTTCACCATCATCAGGTGTTATGTCTTGAGACAGCTCATGCCCATGACTTCCTGGGCAAGAAGTGCCCAATATGTAGTCTGGTATGTTGTATGGGTTAAGGATTAGGCATTTTAAGAAATATTTAAACACAGTTGCTGTATTCTGCAAACAAAAACACCCACAAAAGTTTATTACACTTGATTTGTACATAATATTTTCACATGGTTGCAATTTAAGTTTTTGAAAATATGCCTAATCTGTGCACATCAGTTTCCCGATGTTTTGATATAAAGAGAATTTATCAACATTGTCTAATGCCTACTGATAATTTTAGGCCATGTCTTTCAAAAACATATCTTCTATTTCATGAGGAATTAATAGAAGTGATTAGTGATCTTCACTCAGATATCGATTCGAAATCTGGTGAAGACGATGAAGAGGAAGAACGCTTTTTTCCATAAGTTGTTGAGCTATTAATTTCTTTAGTCAGTTTACTGAAGGGGACAATTGATATGTTTATTGAAATTGTAAAGGTATTTAAGGGATGATAGCATGTTTATTTTGTTTTAAAGCATTGCTACAACCAACATCAACAAAGGCTTTATGAATTCATTGCTACATTTTTGAACCAAGAACGGTGTAACCTTCTAATTCTGTTTTTAGCAATGTACTTTTTTTTTATATAGTATACATACAAGACACATTCACACCGTGCATCCAGTTTCTTTCACCACAGAAACAAGCCTTTTAATATATTTTATATGCCACTCTGGAGCAAGGCATGAGCTTATTCTTAAGTATATTGCTGTGGCACAATATATGTCTAGAGACTATCATTTGAGAAAAGAATTGTACATAACAGTATACTGCCTTCTCGTTGCTCGTTCTCCTAAAAGTTTGAAGTGATGGTAGTAAATAAAACAGGGAAACAAACACAGTTTTTGCTTTGAGGAAAATTAAGTGAAAAGAATTTTCACTCATATATCATGTTATTTACTTACAACATATTCTTACTAAGGATGTTATATAAACAGGTATGCTTTGTTATAAATCTTGAGAAATCTATTTTTGTGTTCTGCAATGGTGGTTACCTGTCAAAGAGGGAGAAATGGCACATGGAAAAGGACATAGTCAAATGTATAAATATTTACAAATATCTAGATTTGATTGCTTTCAACAAGACTATCTGTTTGTTGTGCTATTGTGGATGTTTCATGGAGTGCCCAAAAAAAGTGTCATTGGGATAACCATATGTTTTTGGCACATGGTGTGCATTCACCACTATTTTCATGTTTTTTCACATTTCTTGCATTTTGTGATCGTTCAAAGTGACATTGCTGCTATCCTGTCATGTCCCTTTTGTCCAGGTGTTGTAGAGTCAGTAATACATGTTATGTTCTTATGAAAAAGATACAGGGTAGTGAGAAAGAAATGTAAACAGTATTACCATCTGCTTTCCAGTTATCCATGCTGGTAGAAAATACTGACAAGTTTGTAGTTAATAATGTAACTAATAACTGAATATTTGACTCTATACAGTTCGTCTAGAACTCTAGATTATGATGTATGTTTTTGTATTGTATTGTATTGTGTATTGTTTGGATTCGGCTTGAAATATGCGGAAGGCCTTTTCCATAAATAAAATCAATTAATTGTTTCTTTCCCTGTATTTTGCATCTAGCAGGGAGACTTCTGTGGTCAGAGAAACACTATCACTGTAAATCCACCGCTTGACCAAGCACGAATAGCTATTTTACTGTACTTCATTAAAGTGTATGTTCAATAAATTGAAAAGGGCTTGAAAAACGAGAGTGTGGTATTTGTTGTAAATGAGAGACAAAATGTTACGCGCGCGTGTGTGTCTGCGCGCGTTTGTTTACAACGTATCATAGAAGTAGTAGGCTCTTACTATGCTCGGGTTCGTGGCATTCTGGAGGAGTATGTGTCGGGGAAGGTAGCAGTTCCGTTGGTGTACGGTGCCAGCTACAGTGTATACAAATCGATGAACTCACGATAGCGATTGCACCGTGAGCGCAAACGTGTGTGTTGATCGTGAGTGTGTTCGCGTGAACTGCTTTTCGACATGATCGGGGTCAATCACGATGGTGCGGACTGTCATCAGTAGTTGTATGTGTAGATCACTTCCAACAGCGCCCTCTTATTGCTGTACATAAACACACACCGACTACACGAGCACAACATTGACAAGTTTTCGCAAACTGGCAAGATGGGTTGTTGCAGATTAGGGAAATCTTCAAAGGAGGTGAGAATCAAGCAGGCAATGTTCGAGAAGAATTAAAGAAGTAGCACAATGCCACTAAAAGTTAAACCAGTTATATGTACTTTCACACTACAATGGGTGTTCGTCAGAAAAATCACGCCACAAAAGACGACCACCTAACACTACATGCATCTGTATCTTTCTATTGATTACAGCGGGCAACTTTCCTCTTTCATAGCTTGTAAAAACTCATCTGCAATCGAATATCAAAGGGGCGTACACTTTCGACATCAAAGTGGTATCACGGATTTAGATAGAGCAACAGCTGCGATAGTTGTGCGCGCACCGTGAACGCTGGCGCTTGTTTGGGGGATGACTGGCAATGGGCAAACAAATGTTACAAGACTTTCCCTAACTTGGCCGAATCTTGCGTTTGCTGGGAGTTATTCAGAAAAGAAAGGTTAAACAAAATGGTAAATTACACCTAATGTATAAGAGACAATGCAGACAGAGAAAAGGGGGCAAAGACAGGAGTAGATGAGATACAGGAACAACAGACACACAAATAAACCATAAATGCAAACTGGATACAAAAGGTCAGCTTCCGTTCTAAAAGTAAAGTCAGACATGAAGGTCTTGGTTACCTCTGGGACTTTAACGTTTAACTTCTAATAATATAGAACTTTTCCGTAAATATATCATTTCTTAATATGTATTGGGTGTGTCTTTTCCCGCTACGAGACGGGCGGTCCCCGCGGGTGGAGAGAATGGAATCAGTCCAAGTGACGAGAGCCGTCCCGTGACACTAAGACACATGTGACCACAAAATAACAGTGTTAAAACAGAAACTATGTGAATGAGCAGCTAGTAGAGATAAGCAGCTTACTTTAAGTGGAGGACAACCTTGTAGCATTGGAGTCATTGTAGAAATTCTGGCTTTCCTTCGTCGGGTGCGTTATCTAATGTACCTAGCGTTGTGTTGGTGTGGGTTGTTTTTTGTTTTTTTTCTCATCTACTGCACACCCGCACTTAGCCGACCTTAAATCTACAAAAGTCGCTGCATTGTACCCAACAAAAGTGTGTTTTCTTTGGTGCATTCTTCTGCTATGTCACAACTACGGACAACACGAATCTCGTTCACTACAGTGATCAACGTTCAGCTCATTCGCACGACCAGGACATAAGTGCAACAAGCTAGCATTCTTGTAGACAGACATGTTCCCACAGGTAAATAGGTTTAAAGACAGATTTATTTACATTACTTACACACACACACACGCAACTGCTATTTCTATTCTAATCCACCTGCCTAGCCTACTGAATTCTAGCACCAAACTCCCGGGGCGGGTGAAGAGTTGCCACACATCAGTATGCCCGCGCGATTTTCTATTTTTATGTACCTACAAATCTGTTATTTGACTTGTGTTAAACAATCGTCGATTTGTTTTCATTGGAAGACTAATTGATTATTTATTCATATCTTCTTTTACACAATACTGTGGTATCGTCGGGGACATTGAGACAGTTCTTGCGCAAGTCTTGCATCATTCCTGCTGAGTGGCATGTTTAGCCCTATATTTTATGTTGGTTCTTCCTCAACTCTCATTGTCTTTGTCCTCACTCAAGGGTTTTCCAGAGGATGTTCTTCACTAAAGTCTTGTGGCTGGTTACATGGCCAGACAATAGACGCTTTTCCCGTCGCCAGAAGGGGTTCTCGTTGGCCCATCATGATTCGCACATCTTCATTAGTCTTGTGATGAATAGAAGAAATTCGGAACTGTTTTCTCAGGCACTGGATCTCGAATGCTTTTATTCGCTTTACAGACCGGTGAAAACGGTAAAAGAGATTAAGAATTTCGAGGGTGTCTTTGGCATCCGTACTGGCTTCAAAGGTCAGCAGTAAGAAGACCGAAGTGATGAGAATCCACAACAAGCAGGAACTCCCAATCCAACTTCAAGGAGAGAACATCCTGGAAACAGACTGCTTCACGTATCTGAGGAGCATTGTCAACAGAGATGTTGGAACGGACGATGACATCAAAAAGGCCAGACATGCCTCTTTATTATCATTATCATCGTCATAATTATTGTAAACTTGTATAGCGCCATATTGTGGTCCTATGGCTCATGGCGCTTTGCGGGAAAAAAAAACCAACATAACATACAAAATCGTTAACTAGAGAATGACAGATGAGATTAAAGATATTTAGCAACAAGATGCGCCAGCGTGCGCATATCAACAGCCTACGCCCCATCCCGAGCATTCTCCTTCCGCAGTAAGACCCGCATCTTCAACACAGTTGTGAAGGCAGTCCTACTGTAAGGTTCTGAAACCTGGAGAGCGACATAGGCCATCTACGCCATATAAAGGGAATAAGATGGACTGAAAAGATCTCCAACACCAGCCTGTGGAAAAGAACTAACCATAATGCCACTAGTCAAGACATCAAAAAGCGCAAATGGGGCTGAACAGGACACACCCTGCGCAAACCCCCTGACACCATTGCCAAGCAGGCACTTGACTGGAGCCCTCAGGGAAAGAGGAGAGTTGGGAGACCGAAGCAGACTTGGAAAAGAACAGTAGAGTGCGAGACAAAGGATATCGGAACCACATGAACCCAAATGAGGCATGCTGCCCCAAACCGGGTCCGATGGCGAGGTGTTGTTGCGGCCCTATGTTCCTCGAGTAGTAACATGGACTAGACTAAACTTCGGCATCCGTACAATGTAGCAAACTGTATGATACTGCTTCTGTAAGTCATGTTCAATGTGTCCATCGCTGCTGTCTGTTGCGATCCACGTGTTTCATTTGACGGTTTCGATCAAGAAGAGACCAAATGCTAATATGTTGCTTAGGGAAAGCAAGCTGTATGAGGTCACCGAGAGGGATATAGACCCCTAGTATGTAATTAAAGCCAAGTTCAGTTGCTAAATATTCCGTCTTTATGCAGCATACCTATATATGTTTTACAAATATGTGCTCTACTCTGTTATTGGATACTGTATTATATACTGTCAAAGCGGCGCTAGAATAAAAGCTGGAGTCATAGCCACATAAGGTTCATGGTTCTTTATCATCCTCTGTTGTCTTCCCCGTCCTTCTTAAGCCGGAAATAGTGTAAGCATAACGGTTTTCAATTTTGTCAGCTGTTTGAATTATCTTTTCGTCAGCGCTGCTCGGTCTTTCTTTTAAATCACACCTTAAGATCTGACATCAAGATCAGTTCTAAAACTGTTTTTTTTTCATCAGAAAGAAATTATCAATCAAAAAGATTAGGAAGAGGAGGAGGAGGAGGAGGAGGAGGAGGAGGAGGGGGAAACTGAGTCTGTTTTAAAGTTACAGATATAGGCTGCGACCTCTTTCCACCATCCATACTTTTTTGTTACACATTTACTTTAAGACACATTCACAACAGGCAAAAGACATCAACTGCATATTTCTTCTGAAAACTGACATACACTTTTTAATCCCATGAAATGTTTTTATGTCCACATTGAAGAAGAAATTTTACAATGTGCGAAATATATTAATACAAATTTAAAACAAACGAAAAGAGAAAACAGCACACTTACTCCCATATATACATGACAGTATTGACTTGATGTATATGAATCATATTTTACAATCTGCTGTTAGGACTGCAATGGAAAATCATTCAGCACTACTCTGCTCCAAAGCCAATGCAGTTACTTAAGCGCCAATATTTGTATGTATAGCCAGAAGTCACAATATGCAAGATGATTCATTATGTCTTATCTGACTAAATTTAAAGTGCATCCTAAGCTATGCACAAATGTAAACCACAAATAATAAATGTTATTTTCTTTTCATTCTACTTTTATAAATTTTCTGGTCAATTTGATTAATATCAAAGAATTAATATCAAATTTAGCCAAAACTGGATTGTTCTGGCAAATTTATTCAATTTCTATTGAACTGGGTATGTGATCAACGGCCCAAGAGGCCCCAAGCTGTTTTCTTATGCTTTAACTGTAATTGCATCCCATGTGACTCGTGTTCCTGCACACAGAGGTAAACAATGATATGTAACCTTGCATTTTTATAGTTACAAACAATCACACAAATATGCTTTGGAACAGACTGCACTGTAAGATTCAATATTGATAAAGATTGTGCTAATACTCATAAATAATAATAAATTCAAATAGCACCATATCCTAGCCTTTGGGCAAACTCATGATGACACACACACACACAGCATACATGGACGCACAGCATAAAATGCAAATTATATTGTCTACAAAAATGCCCACATGGGATAAAATGTAGACCGAAATTATTCGCAGCATGCAATTCAGCTTGAGAAAGACTGTGATTCATCCAGGCGCAAATGCTATGATCCACATTCCACACCACAGTTTCAACCATAGCAGATCTATGAGGTTAAAGGCCATTGTTATGCTTATAGGTCTGACTGCAAAATGCCTTCTTGAAAAATCATACTGAAATCCAGGAAGTCAATGCAAATTCATTGATGTAACAATTTTTAGGACACATTAGTTGTTAATAAGCACACTTATATAGCACCTTCTCCATCATCAGCCAGACTAAAAGCGCTTTACATGCATAAAGGCACACAAGCACACGGATTTGGGACAGGCATAACTTTTCGTTTATTGGCTGTAAACCTAGGGGGATAAGATCATTTAAAACAATCACATAATAACAATCTAACAGGTGCAACAAATGGTGACAATATGGCAAATATATAGATGAGTACATAAGACAAAACAATATATGTATAGAATTTACTTCAACCGTGGTTATGCAATTTGAATCAATTTGCATAAATTTATAAGCATATTTTTTGGATGTAATATTCATCAGCCGACGAAATTTAAATTCATTTGGATAATGCACAAAAGAAACAGGGAAGCAGCACTGTCTGTGACAAAGTTAGCAAAGGGTGAGCACAATAATAAGCATAAGTGAACACAACAAGAGGTCAAGAGCAAAACTAAAATCTGCCAAAGCCTGTTCACAAGAAGGACACAGAAAATACTAATTTTCAGTCTTACTTTTGGCCTTTGGCAATTCCTTTAATGCAAACTTCCAGAGAATTAGTATTTGTCCATCTGTAACAGATTAACCACTGCTTGTATAAGAACTGCGAAGGCAACAAACTGATGAAATTCAGTGTTGTAAAGTCTGAAACCTAGTGAAAGTCTGAAACCTAGTGAAATGTAGACTCAATTATTATACCCAAGTTCAAAATAATTTTACAATAACTCTTATACATTGATTGTATGACACAGAAAGAAGAGAATGAGTGGATTTAAATAATAAAAAACATGCCATGATCTGTGAGTTTAAAAGTATAAAATATATAAACATCTCAATATTGTATGGCAGGGTTACAGCTACTAATCTATTACTTGAATGTAATACATTTCATGTTTTCACCAGCTTTGGCTATGATTTGGAAATTAACATAGCAGTGATATAGAGAAAGCACTAATCTCAAGCTTTTGGAAATATAATAGTAAATAAGAACTAATAAAAAAATAAGAACTAGTATTTCCTTACATTAGAAAAGGTACTTCCATTAGGGATTTACAGTCAAATCTCCCTACTATGCCACCTACGGGACCGAGCAAAAGTGGCATAGTAGCAAGAGTGGTATATAGTAGCGAGGGTTCGTAAAAACAGCTTTATTTGTTCAAGTTACCCGTCAGTCCAAAGCCCTCAAGAATCGTCTGCTGGCACTAGCTGTCTCCTCTTATTCTCCCCATGACCTCTTCATCCTCCACCCCTCCCAACCATATCCGAGCACCTGCATCCTGTCGCTAGTCGACCCCCTCCCGCTCTCCCTCTGTCACGTGACTGTCACCCGGCCAGTGACCACCACCCCCATCGCCAGCCTCCACCCTCCCTGTGTGCGTGCTATGTTCCATCCACCTAACTGCAATGTCCCACACTACCATAGAGTATAATAATCGAGCACTGCGTGGAATTTCACAACTTGTGTCTTTTAACAGTCACAAAAGTGGCATAGTAGCGAGAGTCTGACGTGGCATAGTAAATTTTTTTTTACATTGAATTTTTTCTCCATTTTTCATCATTTTTTTATTTATTTATCATTTTTCCTCATTATTATTTAATTATCATTTTTCATCATTTTTTCCTCATTATTTATCATTTTTACTTATTTCCATCCTTTTTTCTTCATTTTTCATCATTTTTTCGTCATTTTTTATTATTTTTTTCCTCATTTCTTCCTTTTTTCTTTCATTTTTTCATCATTTTTTCGTCATTTTTTATTATTTTTTCCTCATTTCTTCCTTTTTTCTTTCATTTTCATCATTTTTTCCTCATTATTTATCATTTTTTCCTCATTTCTATCCTTTTTTCTTTCATTTTTCATCATTTTTTCGTCATTTTTTATTATTTTTTCCTCATTTCTTCCTTTTTTCTTCCATTTTTCATCATTTTTTTTATTTATTTATCATTTTTCCTCATTATTATTTATTTATCATTTTTTATTCATTTTTCATCATTTATTTATCACTTTTCCTCATTTCTTCCTTTTTTCATTTTTTTATCGTTTATTTATCATTTTTTCCTCATTATTTATCATTTTTTCCTCATTTCCATCATTTTTCATCATCTTTTCTCATTATTTATCATTTTCTTCATTTCTTTTTTATTCCTTTTTTCATCATTTTATCATTTATTTATCATTTTTCCTCATTATTATTTATTTATCATTTTTTCCTCATTATTTATCATTTTTTCCTCATTTCTGCTGTGTGTGAATATTATTTGTAACTTTCTTTGCGGGGAGGCAGTTCCCAGTTTTTATTTATTTTTTTGACGAGTACTCGTAGGTGTATTTTTTTATCTGGTTTTTATGGGTGTGTGTGTGTACGTGTATTCGTGTTTCTATTTTTATTAAACTGCGTGCTTGTATCGTTTTCCCCTTTTTTTGTCGTGGTTTGTGCAGTGCACGGTTTCGATAGGTAAGTCGCTGCCTGCCTCCGGCCGAGCGTCTGTGCGTCTCTGGCCGGCTGTGTGAGCGGCTGTGAGCGTTCTTCCGGCGAGGCTGGGGGTGGAACGCGACAGTTCTGTCTAGCTCATTCCCACTATCCTTGTCTGTCTGTCTGTCTGTCTGTCTGTCTGTCTGTCTGTTTGTTTGTACGTGTTTCTGTACAGATTGTATTTTTTTGTAAAGAATATTCCAGGGTCAGTCCTGCGGTGCAACGGTTAGCACCTGATACAGTGAGACTTGGCTGCACTGGGTTCAGATCTCGTCTCAGGCTGCCGGAGAGTGTATTGCTATCTTTAAACAGATTATGTTTTACATCTCTACGTTTAGACAATATGTTTATCACTATTTATAGCATTTTAGAAAATCATTATTATTCATAAATTCTCACTAAATATTGTCAATAACATAATAAACATTTCTGCATTATTATGTGACCTTTTTTATTGTTAGCACATGTTTCAATAATGTTACACTTAAGGTACAAATACGCAAACACAAAAGCATACGGTCCTGACTGCTTTGAATAATTAAATCCTTACAAAAGTATAACCGTTCTTTATTACTTCACATCCAGTCGTCGGGAGGTTAGTTATATTTTCTAGATCCGCTTCCATTTGCTATTCCCGTCATCATTGTTTTGTTTGTTTTGTTAGACGGCGTCCGTTTTCTCTTCCTCTTTACATCCACTTGGCAGCTGGTCAGGGCGATGCATCGCTCGTCACTTTGCCTGCTGCAGCCTGTAACTACCCTTGCTACTTCGCCTCACTGCTTCTTTAAACGGGTGAAAGCCGTGAGTATATAAATAGATATACATATATGTGTCACACACAACATGTGTATGACGTCACTTATCCTTCGTTTTGTCGTCATCGTAGACAATCACAAGTTGTGACGTACACCGGGACATAGCGTGGAACCGGACTGTATCATGATCCTCCAGACACACGACGACTTTTCTCTCCAGACCACTAACATCATATCCAAGCGTCACCCACACCACGTCACTGCGAGCCGTGGCCACGTCATCGATGTCATTGTAATTCATCACACGCACTGGGATACCCGCTTCTTTAAGTCCATTCACCATACCGGAGTCGTCAGTCATGTAAGACCAGTACACCACCAGAACGTTTCTCCACTGTAGGCAGGGCTGTGTTGTGGTGCCGGTGGTGGAGGTGACGGTCGTGGCTGTTGTCGTGACATTCTCTGTTAACATTCAAAGTAAGTTTCTATTATTAGTTACTGATCGGAGATACAGCGTACATACTAACTGACACATGGATAAAAAAAAAACACGTAAAATGTCAGACACACGTAACTAATACTGTGTCTTAATCATGATGATGATGATGACATCTTGATAGCGCACTTTACCGCTACGACCTTTGACATCAGCAGTCAGCAATGTCCATGTAGATTATCACACTCCACAGCACAATCACACTGTAGGTAAACTCAACATGTTGTACACAAAGTAAACAACACAAACAACGGCGTTACACACAGCAACATTTCAAGTCTCACACAGTCAAGAGGAGGTGAACAAAGATTCACCTGAATACTTCAGTTGTAGACAACACAGGTAAGTAACCAGACACAAGCCATCGTGACAGCAGCCTCAAACACACATGGAGCAGACGACACACAACCACCAATCCCTGATGTCACACTCATCATCAGTCACATCGTTGAGATGAAGAGGACACAAACATGTACTCTACAGACAGTGCAGCCATATGACACAGGTCCACACATCACAAACTAGAAAACTGAGTGGTCAGCAGTGCCAAACATGTTAGAAGTGTCAGTGAAGTAGACACAAGTAATACAAATGATAAACAGGTCTCACATAGGGCAAGATGGCGCAGATGTTACAGTTGAATAAAAATGTTCTAGAAAACAGACAAAATGTGAAGACAGAAACCTGATGTCACAGACTCACAGATGACTTGTACACACAAACCCTGGCGCAGGGAAAAGACGAAATGTAATGAAGAGCTGTCACCCTGTAGCCAGTTAAGTGAAGTGACATGCCACTCATATTCACAAAACTGTTTCTCACCTGCTTGTTATTTATCACACTGATAACTGTTTATCTGTCAACAGACGTTACACTACACAATACACACACCTACCTGTAACACCAACACGGAGACTGTGTAGGAAGCTGGCCACGTCACGACCACACGTCACACAGTGAACTGGACTGTCACCTGAGTGACCTTGACCTCGGTGAGACAGTCGTCTGACTGGCGGGCCGTCTGTGTGGTCGGGCACACCTCGCTCGCTGTACGGGAGAACAAGACGGTCAATAGTGATCAATGTGTTCTTCTCGACTTCCCTGACGACGGCCGGAGGAGAGCGGAGGGGTCTGGTTAAATATTCCACTTGCCAGCCGGCGGGTGCGTCACCATGGTAACAATTTGCCGCCCAAAGATGGAGATGAGGAACTTCTGTCAGCAGCTTCTCACACACAGTGTCGAAGTGTAACCTCTGACAGACATGAGTGTTACAATAGTTACCGTCACACACAGCTTCCTGCTGGTCAAAGGTCGTGGAGCGCACAAACATCACAAGTTTTCAATTCCTGTCAAAGTATTTTATGAAGTATCAGGAACACAAAAATCACTTTTAATCACAATAAAGAACAGCTTTGTGTCACGTGTTCAGAGTATGTCTGTGTTTGTGTGACTAGACAGTAAATGTTTAATACGTTGATGTCAAGGGCAGGGCCGGCGCTAGGCTGTGTTGCGCCCTAGACGAAAAAAAATTCTGCGCCCCCCCCCCCCACCTCACAAAAAGTGAACCATGTTATATCATTTGTTTTGCAATTTATTTAGTCCTGGTCATGAAATTGATGCTTAAAACCTCACTTTTCTTGCTTTTTGCTGTGCAAAACGAGTTATCAGTTCCTTCAGATTGAGTGCATTTTCCAAGTCATGTTCGATAGATATGGTGGCCAGTCAGTCAGTCTCTCTTGCAACATTGTTGATCTCGTATAGTTTTTACTTAATTTTAATTTTGAGAAACTCCGTTCTGCACTGGCAACAGAAATTGGAAGGGTCAATAAAATTCTGAGAGACACTACAACATTCGGCACAATATCAAATAGCTTATGTTGGATTATGAATGTTAAGACTTCTTTGGGGTTCATTTTAGGTTTGGGAAGTCTTCTAGCCACAACCTGAAATTCAGAACAGAGTTCCTCCGCGTCAATGTCTTTGCTGTCTCTGTGCATTAGTGCCTTTGCCAAGACCTCGCAAGATAGTAGAATGTCCTTCCTTGGTTTTTCAGAAATGCTTTAGATATCATAAAGAAATCCAAACAATGCACTGTGCTCCTGAATCTGTTTAAATCTGTCTTCAATGGACGCAGTTCAAACAAGAAAGCTAGGCTTAAGTATCACCAGTAAAGATTGCGGCGGTCTGTCTCAGAACTCAACACGATTGTGATGTGATAAAGACCACCAGACTGTCACGGACCCGTTTGTGCAATGAAAAGTTTTGCAAAAAGTTACACCACCGCTATCGCAACCCGTTGCATCCACACAATCAAAATAAGCACTATAAGAAATAAGGAAATGAAATTAATGTAAAGAAAGACATAAATCGTGTTAATAAAATATATACAGCTATGTCACAGTGTATAAAATTCATGCGAACTTATCTTTACAAACTCCCATGAAGTGGCTGTAGGACAGTAGCTCTGTTCAGTCTGGCACGGCTAAAAGCAGTTCACAACCTTTACTGACTCAGCTGTGGAAGGATGATAGCTCCAAGCACCCGAACAGACGATTACAAAGTAAGTTCAAACAGCAGCACGAGATGTCTGCAGCCGCTCAGAAAAGTGAGGTTTTGACATCGTCCTGTGGGTTTTAAGTTCAAAGTTACAACTACCTCTTCCCCAGTCTCTGGCTGTCCAGCCCTGGTAATGTGATCTGACTTTCTTTAAAGTGGTAGAGATTTATCTCTACCCTTCTCCACTGCCACCCCACTTAGGTCCTTTCAATCTTTCTCTCCTCTCTCTTTCTCATCTCACGGACAACTATCAAGTATCGAGTGACATCGCACCACCTTCTTTGTCCAGTCTTCTAGTCTGATCCGACTGGTCATTAACTGTGACAGATTTATCGCTACCTGTGGGCCTGTCCACCAAGCACCTCCATCGGCAAGTCCTTTCAATCGTTCTCTTCTTTCTCATCTTACAGACGAACTAACAAGTAAAACCGAACTGACTACATGTTTGCTGCTTAAAAATAGTAGAAAAGTGGTTTTCTACAAGAACTCATTACGACCAGAGGCATTAGAACCCAGAAGTGTCAAAGAATGGCTTACTAAAATTAAATCTTTTTCGAGAATTTGCTGTCAGAATTGATTAATAACTTATAAGTAAGAACTACTTTTTGTCAAGAAAAGGTACGTCTGTTTTCAATTGCAGGCGTGCATCATACACACATGGATGCTTGCATGCTCCAAATCAGACCTACACTTATGAGTAGGGAATCTCAAACACTCGTGTAAAAGGTTTATGGATGTGCCACACTGATGGAGACAGAAATGGTAGCACCTTGCTCTGGTCTTATTTTGCTGTGTGGTCTAAAACTCAAGCTATCACAGCTTCCAGCCTCTAGACCACCCTGATAGCAGCTACCTGTACTTTGTTCCCATCCAAAGTCACACCTCACAGGTGGGCGGGCAATGAGAGAGTCTGTCAAGAGAGAGTCTTCTGGACACTAACAATACAAAGTTGTAAATCATGGTGTCAGGGCAGCTCCCCACACAGTCCAGTGATCAACACCGCGTGGTGTCCAGCATAGGGTTTGTTGAAAACAAGAGAAGTATATAGACTGTAGGTCTTAGTAGGCATTATCTCTTAATAACCAATTTCAAATATTCTGTCAATGGAGCATAACAACAAGCTATCAATTCAAACTGTAGACAAACAGATGCACTTTAGATAATAAAGATAAACATTACAAATTGACAACTAAATTAAGCGTAATACACCAATCGAACAGAAATTTAATAATTAATAAGAAAGTTAAATATTCACGACCATGAGTCACAACAGTAAGTACAAGACTATAGGCCATCAGTGTCAGTAAATAGATATGCTATAAACTTCAAATGGCTCTACCTTGATGTTTGTCTGCTAGAGACTTTAATACTCTTATTAACTAAGAACTCGTTCGTGACATTAGCTAAGTTCCTTCGGGTTGAAAGTTCGTAAGTGTAATCAATATTGAGCATAAAACTGTTGTCATAACCACAGAGAAACTCGCGTAGCAAACTCAAGTCAGTGTTGTTGTCCCTGATCTCAGCTGCAGTGTTTTCAATGCATAAGTGTGGAACCTCTTCAATAGTAAGATAGAAGAAAGAAAGGTGAGGTTGGTATTAGTGGAATGCGGTCCACTCCATCCTAGGGGTCCGCACTGACCAAGCCCCCATCCACCAACCCGCCCCTCCGTGTCTATCCTCCGCGCCCTCCGCCCTCTTCTTCCCCGCTGGTTAGCTGGTCACTTCAAGTGCGCCCTGTAATAATGGGTTTTCCTGTACTACATCACTACATGAACTGAGAAACTCGGTGGTGAAGTCAACCTACAAGCAGAGGAAAAGGTGCCTTCCACCTTTGTCTTCCACCAACGCCGCCCCTCTCAACTCCCTTCCCCGCCCCTCTGCCCTCTACTTCCCTGCTGGTTAGCTGTGGTCACTTCAAGTGCGCCCTGGGATAATGCGATAATGGGGTTTTCCAGTCATACATGTACTGAGAAACTAGCGTGGTGGTCAGTCTACAAGCAGAGGAAAGGTGTCCTGCTAATATCATTTTGTGAAAATATTTTTCCCTAAAATTATTCATTGAAAAAAAAAATAAATAAAAAAGCAGGCCATTTTTCCGCCCCCCTCGGTCGCTGCGCCCTAGGCGATTGCCTAGTTCGCCTAATAGGTAGAACCGGGCCTGGTCAAGGGGAGGCTAGTTGTATGATAAGCTAACTAACAATTTACATAACAATGTGTGTGAATATCTGTGAATGATGTGGTTGTGTGGTTGTGTTACATTAGTGAGGGAGGCAAGAGCGAATATATGTCTGTTGTCTGAAGCAAAATGTGTAAATATACACATAAATGTATCTTGTACAAATAAAATTAATGAATTGACAAGCATTACCGTTTGTTATTGAAATGAATTGTGTACAGATGTACAAACTGATGTTTAAGGGACTCGTCTGGTTCAACACGTACATGTACACGTACGAAAAAGATATCTCTCATTTCTGTGTTTATGTCATCTATAGTAGACAAAGGATGAGGTGGTGAAACTGACTGCAAGATAAGTAGTAAATATAGTTGTCGTACATGTGTAACTTACAAAAGAAATTCTACCTGAAAATATATTAAACATGCAAAATACATAAGAAGCAAGTTTGTTCTGCCTTACTTTGAAAATAAAGTCTTAAATGCACATTCAGTATTATTATCATTGTTTTGGCTGTTGAGCATGTATTGCATCCATCAACTGGTGTCCTCTTCTGTTCCACATCTTTGTTCACCTTCGTTGTCTTCAAGTCAGTGCTAATTGTCGCAATGTGTTCATCAGGACAAATCACAACTTTCTCATTTCATGTTACCAGCAGTCTTGTAGCACATCCATCTCGGCTTTTCTTACTGTTATACCTAGCGTTTCTTTCGGATGATCGAGGTGAAGGTTTGTCCCCTTGGTACCCACGTATGGCAGTTCGCGCATGCGTACAAGTCATTGCAAAAAGCGTCCGCGAATAAAATAGTTGTGTACCCGAGCGAAACTTGCGTGAGCAAGTCACGAGTTCCTTTGATTAAGGAATTATCTCCTGTTAAACACCTGGTTGTGATTATTAGATCACAGCAATCGGCATCTACCTGTGTGTCTGTCATCACATCACACGATGTAATACTCACGTTACTTCATCAGCGATGACGTACAACGACCCTCCTCTTGCTGCCTGTGACAAGTCGTTGACGGCCTTCTCTGCCTCCATGTCTTCCACGTCTTTACCGTTAACAAGATCATACTCCAGGAGGTGAGGCTGACCGGGTGAGACACCTGCTGACTGTTGTGTCTTTACTGTCTGCAGCAACAGGTGACACAGCATGATGCACGCTGCACCACTCTCATCACCAGTACTCACAATGTAGACGGGGTGACCACCAAGCAGCCATTTTATGCCCATCATCAGCAGCACCACAAATTTTACCTGTACCGGGCGGTCCGGTGACAAAGAGTGTGGGAGGCGCCGTGTGTAGCAGGTGAAGTTGCTCCGGGAAGAGTGTGATGACAGCAGTATAGCACTGTCCTGTCCACCACACGGCCTGACCCAGGGTCTTGACACTCACACGTGGAGGACATGTACATGGCACAGTCACTGTTGTCGCCGGACCACAGAATCTAGTACAGTCACATCAGTTGGTGTGTGTTACAAAAACAATTTCTATTTCTTACAGTTAATAATAAGTTGATGGTTAACTTCATTTCATTTTTCGAAAATAAAAATAAATGATTTCTATTAAACCTAAAGAATCACTTTTCACTCTCTAACTTATGTTATCTGAAGAATTTTGCTAAAGCTTACTTCTATAACGGACACAATGATCTGTTCCAAATTAAAAATTGAAGTACTCCAGCAAAATGCAGAACAGCATGGTAAAAATTTGTAAGGGAAAATATTTTTATAGTTTCACAAGTTTACAGCAGGCAGTTAGTGAGCTGGAGAAAAATAATTACTCAGAAAAAAAAAGAATAATTATAACATTGTGACAATGGTTCGCCTCCGGCAAACAGTCGGACTTGCATTGCTTACATCTTTGTTTTTTTTTTTTTTTTGTTGAACATGAAAAACAACATCAATGGATGATTCAATTGCGCTGAAATATATATTCCGTGAACATGACTCCTAACACCTTTCCCACCATGCTAGTCCTTTGTCACACCTTCCCTGCTCGTCTTACTTTTACATTGTTCTTGTTATTTGGTTCCTCTGCGTTTTCTGTATTTGTATTTATTCATCTTTAGACAGTTTTTTTAGTTCGTGGGGTATTTGTTCATTTTCCTGTCCTTCGTATGCTTTCCATGCCTCGTTCTTGTTCTTAAGAGCTAAGAGCTTGCTCAGTAGGAGTTTGAGTATGCGCCTTACAAATTATGTACTTATTGTTATTGTTATTATTATATCACATTAGTGACTTTCTGTGTGTGGAGGGGTGTTTGCATGCTTTCTTTGTGTGAATGTGGGAAAATCTTTGAGGAGAAAAACGTCTGGTCTAGAGTGGGTTACAAGTGACTGGTGATAATGACATGTTTACAATGTAAATGTAATACAGTCAAATCTCGCTACTATGCCACCTACCGGGACCGAGCAAAAGTGGCATAGTAGCGAGGGTTCGTAAAAACTGCTTTTTTTGTTCGTTACCCGTCAGTCCAAAGCTCTCAAGAATCGTGAGCTGGCGCATGTTCTGTCGGCGGATGTCGTACATCTCGTTGTCTAGTCGATGGCACGCTGGCATCACACTTGGCTTCCCGCTTCTCTGTTGTAACAATTTGTGGATGGTGCTCCTAGCGCCTGGGCTTCCTCGATCGGAACAATTTCCTCCTCGATCTCGTCCTCTTCGCTTTCCATCGGCTCCTCACTGCACAGCATCTCCTCCGCAATCTCCTCCATCGTGAGAGACCCTCCAGTTGCGAGGCGCTCGTCGGCTTTGAGAAAGACAGACAGCTCGATCTCCTCGTTCTCGTGCATCTTTTCCTCGGCAGGTGGCATAGTAGCGAGATTTGACTGTATAAGGTGTGTCACTGTGCTCAGAATTATGAGGCGCGTGCAGTCGTGACGTCAGCAGCTGGCTGTTAGTGTAGTTACAGCGCGTGTCGCCGATTTACCAGCGCGTCTTCATGTAAGGACTGTTGTATATACTGTGAATAAAGTTTTGTTGGAAATCTCTTCGACTGTAAAGACTCAGTTTGTTGAAGAGGTTGGCACAGCAGATTGAGGACCAACCGACAAGCCGTTGACGACGACATCGGCGTTAGGGACTTGTGCTTCGTCGCCCATCAACATCAACATCACATTTCCACATTTTCACTGTAACATTTGGTAACAGTTACCAAAACTTGCTCAAGATAAAAATCTTGCTTTTAAAATTTAGTCAGTTGACGATTTCTCTGACGACAACAGTGGCGTGAGCACTGATGTCACATCTAACATCGTACACGAGAGGACTTAGACTGTGACAGTGTTGTGACTACACATTATTGTAATATTTACCTGGCTACCAGTGTCTTGTACAACTGAGGTGTCATGTGACTGACAGGTCCAGCCCCAGCCACACGTCGCTGCCACCAGTGTCCGAGTTCCTTCAGCACGTGACTACTGACGTCATAGGGGGGAATTGGTGTTTTACGCCGTGTCAGCAACTAAGGCTATATTACGGCAAGCAGCCAGCCCTGTAAACAGATGCCACGTGCAGAGAAAGAACAGCGTGCCCGAGACGAGAAATGAACTCAGGGCAGCCAACCTTCACTGTATTGGTGACAGGCGCTAACAGCGCTAACCGTTGCGCCACCGGACCGCTGACGTCATACGGGGTCTTGGGGTCAGACAACTGATCACAGCACAGACACAGACCTCGGATGTTGGAGGGATCATTTGCTCCCAGACACCGACACAGGTCCTGTATAAAAAGTCCTCTGACTTAAAGAAAAATGAGCTAAATATGTCGAGGTTTTTAACTAACAGATCTAAAGCACAATAACATGAAAGTAATTACACAGTTATTATAAAGTATTTACTAAGATGTAAAAGTAAAACAAACAGCGTAGTTTACTAATGGCTTGTGTGACACGTTTTTAAAACCATGCTAAATACTTGTAACTTGCTTGAAGCTTGGAAAAACTAAAAAAAGTGTTATGTTTAAACATCCACAGACTCTTTCAAACCATCAAAACATTTCAAAGATGTCATTTAATTCTTCTACAATGTTGGCATATTCATTTTTTTCTTTTTTTTAGAAACATGTTTGTAGACGTAATAATGAAAATAGACAGAAGAGAGATGAAACCTGAGTCAGCTGGGGGTCGCCGGAAATGGCCTGTTGAACTTCATCAGTCGTGAGGTTGGGGAAGGCGATGACCTTAGTGACGGGCAGACCGGGAGCGATGTCAGACACCAGGTGAGACAACATGGCCTCCGCCTTGTCCAGCTGTGACATGGCCTCCGTCAGCTTCTTTCTGATGTTTTTGTCTTTATCGTCTTTCGACATATTCAGTGCCTGTGTGTTGTCACCAAACGCCTTCACCTCGCACGTGACTAAACCGAAATGTCGGTGAATGAGAAGCACATCAAAGTCGCCTTGTTTCCAGTCGGGTGGCAGAGCAGATGGGAGGTTGGCCGGTAGGGGGAGCTGTGCAGCTGCAGCAGTGTAACAAGGTTCCCCCAGGTAGTCGCCGAACTGAAGCTGAGTCAGTCCAACCATGACTTCTTTGTTGTCTTCACACAGTTTCTGGAGACAGTAGAGCACCCGTTGCATGGCTGCATCGTCTCTGATGTCACTGTCCTGCACGCGTGGTGGCTGAGGAATGGAAGCAGCAGCTGATGACATCGCTGTCTAACCTGACTGACCTGACTGACCTAACTGACCTGACTGTAGGACGAGAACCTCCTGACCAGCAGCTGACTGTCTAGTCATGGCCACGCGGTTGACGTAGACAGGAGGCAGGAAGTAGGCGCGAGAGTCGAGATGAGGGAACGCGGCCTCAACCCACTGTAGCCAGAATGTCTGGGCCTGGTCTGGTAATGGTTCCTGTGTCAACACCAGTCTGGTCAGTTAAATAATAACTGCCTATCAAATCATTTGAGTATTTCTGCTCAAACTTTACTTGTATTGGCTACTGCTATGTAATACATGAGATGGCCAGTTGTATAATTCTGTCAACCTGTAAGGTATTTTTTTCTGATCTCTTGCATTGTAGTCTATTACACACTGCTGTAATATACATTTGTTTGCCAACAAACAAACCTTTGAACCACTCTTCTGGTTGATGAGCTTGACTGCCGCCTCGATCTGAGTAGGAAGACCGCTGATGATAAGAATCTTCATACCTGGTACAGGTGAGAGGTTGGGGTCAAACTCTACATCAGCTCCTGTATTTTTCTTTACCTCATCCAAGGGGCGTGTGTTCACTTTAAATAAAAAAAAACTTTTTCATGAGTGACTATCAATGCGTATACACATTTCTCTTAATTATAACAGACAAATTCTTTTTAACTGATCAGGTATTGTTAGGAGAAGCTGTAACGGCTGATTGCGCTACTGGTGTCTTCTTTTTTTAACCTTCACATCGAACACAGATCATCATTACTGAACTCGTGATCATAAAGCAGCTCATTATGATTATCATTTCTCTGTCGGTTGTCCGCTATTTTCATGATGTTGACATAAGAATGCTATTCAATTTATTTTTTTTCTGTCTACTTTTTATCTTACTTTCATCTACTGTCAGTTTTTAAAAAGTAAGCCATACTAAGAAATACAACCTACCTGTATCTGTAAGTAGTGTCGCCTGTTCATCAGTCACAGCGTGTAGGTAAACTTTGACCCGGCCACCGCCTCTACAACTCTGTCTTCCACCTCGTCTTTTAGGTCGCTGTCCCTGTGACAGTTGTTACAGTGAGAGGACAACATCGTGAGACTGAACACCGGGTACATCACTGAGATGATCATGTACAGGATGACATTAAACATCTACATCAGCTTTATACTAGTTAAAGGTGTTTTCACACAACAAAAGTAGGAAGATAAAAATAGTTGAAGTACTCTAAGTGTGCAGGGAAGGAGAGTGGCTCACCCGAGCAGACGACGGATGACCAGACATTGCTGACAGTGGTCTCCCCTTTACAGGACCAAGTTTGAAGGAAGCAGCGTCTGCACCACGTGATCTCCACTCTTGGTGAGAAACCAGCAAAATATCATGTGTATGAGGTCTTAGGTTAGTATAGTGTCGAACCCATGCGTCTCTCAGATCAGATGAGAGCGCTCTTAGCACTGTTTCCCCAGCTAGTGGAGACAATTACTGATTACTTCATAGCTTACTTCAGGACTGTGATATACCCAATATGTCGCTCAGTTCACTCAGTACTGCTCAGTATTGCTCCTTACTTGTGATGACCTCAAACACACTCACAGCCTGTGTCTCCCTCCTCAGGCCACGATGGGGATGTCATCGCTGTATTGAAGTCTTTATCATATCAACGACAGAAGGAAATAAGTACTCACCTGTCCTGAAGTAAATCTTTCTCGCACTTTTGCAGTGGAATAACTCAGTTATTTCTCTTGCTCTGGAATGGCAAGATGGCGGAACTAACATCTGTATATTCAATGTCAATCTACTTCATCGGAGTTTCCCGAATCGCGAAATAATATTTCAGCTTTGATATCATCATATTCTATATGTAGTGGGTAGGGGTGTACAGAAGTGTATTGTTATATTTAAACCGAATTTTAAACTCAATGAATACGTATTATAGATCAACATCAGGGTGTGTTCGATGTTGTAATGAGTGACCGTTGGGGCAGGATATGGTCTTTGCTGGTTTTCTCGAGGCTCAGGCCCCAGTGAGTTTATTGAAACACTTGATGACTCATCTGAAATGTAGGGAGTGTTGAAGTACACATCACCTATAAAATATCTCCCACTGAGTGGATGAGATTTAACTGCTGTTTCACTACTGACTGAAATTATCGTTTGATGTCAAAGAAAAAGCTTCTTTTGCTTTTACATTATCTTTATTTGCTTTCACCGAGACTTGGCTGAAGGAGTCGGACAGTGACAATGATTTGTATGTCAGCGGGTTTGGCCATCCCATTGCCATGGACAGATGTCCTACTATCGCCAACAAATCCACCGGAGAAGGCGAGTGTTTTATACAAACGAACGGTACTGCAACACCGTTGTTGTCAAGGAACGACTGTGTACCCCCGATGTTAAACTGCTGTCCATTTCCCTCCGTCCTTACTACCTCCCCAGGGAATTCCCTCAGCTGTTTACACACTTGTGTATACATCCTCGTGCCAAAGTCCGCCGACGTGACACACAAACTATAGATGTCATTTGTCAGGACGACCCTTAGTTTATCCTTTGTAAACTTATCGGGATACTTACAACTTATGAGCAATGTATATCCTGCTACACTGCACACAGGAATTCTATTAGCGACCTTTGTGACAGCTCTGTACCCGGTTCACTCACGAGCGTCACGGAAGCAGAATACTGTAAATATGTGCACAATGTTACCCTGAATATTACAGCTTCCTGCTTGTCAGTCAGCTCAGTGCATTTGTACAAACGAGCAACACAACACATATAAAAGCCGCGGTTACAAATTACAGAAAGAAACTGGGGGAGAAGAAGGAAAGGATGGCCACTTGTTACTGTAGTTACTGTTGAACGTGAAGTTCAATATTAAGTACTTGTGTTATCATTGTTTATTGATTTGAAAGGATCGTGTGTCTCTTCCTGACCCTTGATGTTGTATTGTGGAAAATGTTTCAGCAACCAAATGACATCCAGAATCAACATGTAAACCTCGCTCAACCCACTCTTCCACCTTTGTCAACAAAAAGGACCGGCCAACGGTAAACACATTTAATGTTTTAAGAAAAATAAATGATGATGGAATGAAAAAGAAACAAGAAAAATAGCTCTACCGTCTACTGTCTACCGTCCGCAGAAAGGTAATAATTCTCTCGACTCTGCTCTTCAGATAATCTGATGCCAGCAGTCAGATGATTCAGTGTCCACACACACACACTCTCGGTACCCAAGTTCGCCGAACAGACGATCATAGAGTTATATCCACTCGGAAAATCGTCGTCACGGATGTCACGGGTGTCCCCTGGAACTGTCGACCGCCGAATTATATCCAAGACAGCTTCGGAAGAGAATATGGCGATTGGGCACTACCCTTCGGTAGGTACGATGATAGCAACCGTTATGAATGTGCTGCTAATACAGTGGAAGGTCTGTCCTCATACACAGGTTTCCACTGCATGATTTTCAGAAATAAATCCACATCGGATCGCAGTGACTGCTGCCTCCGTGTAGTGCTGTTCACTTCTATGTCTCACCGCTGAACACCCTGACCGTTACATTCAAGAGACCAATGTGTCGCATGTCTGTCGCCTCTACCAGTTTCGCTCTCTCTGTGTCCAGGGAGTTGTTGTTGTTGGGTTTGAAAAGGGAAGTGCTTCCACCTTAAGGTGATTTCGCCCTGTGGGGGAGGGGACCAGGGAGTTTAGGAGAGGGGAAGAGTTTGGAAAGGGGAACAAGTGGTAAGAGGGGAAGGGAAGGGAGAAGGGGTGTCGTTCATTGTTGCCGCAGGTGTTGTCTACTGGTGCCCTTTACCATGGGAGGTGCTGCGCTCGTGATGTCCTGCAGGCCTGCCAAGTCCGCAGTGGTGGGGTATGGTCCAGGTTGCCAGATCCTTTTTGTTGCCCTATTTCTATATCCTAGGCTTTTACTTACTTTAAGGTATTATGCCTATGCTTGCTTTTTTTGGTAAGGACTTAGGGTTACCTTAAACCTGCTTATGTGAGTTTAGCATGCGGGTGGCTTGTCACCATTGTCACTACTGATGATAGTATGGTGTGCCATATGTCTTTGGGTGGGTTGAACAGTTGGTAATTGTTAAGGCCAACCTGTGTTTATTTAAGACCTGACTTAATTCATCTCTTTCTTCTTTGTTTTCATGTAATTCCAAAAGCACATGCGGGGTGCTGAGCCTGTCTCCACATGTGCATGGAAGGGGGTCCTTTCTATATTTAGTTTCGTCTGCGAAAAGCTCGCCACAACAAGGGCAGGAACTGCGAGGAGCACAAAACTTCTGTGGCATTTTTTCGATCAAGATAATTTTTTGAGCAGCTTATATACATTAAATATCAAACATCTACACAAATATTTCTTAGTGCAGCTGCATATTGGAGAATAAACCTACCAGGCGATACGAGTTTAGGAGAGGGGAAGAGTTTGGAAAGGGGAACAAGAGGCACTAGTAAATGTGTTTAGCTACCTGTGTGATGGGGACATGCTGGAAGCGTCCCTGGCCTGTAAGGCCTGGCACATAGTCTTTACAATGGCCTGCCTCTGGCGTCACCGCACTTTTTGGTTTCGTTCTAAGATGTATTGTATATACGGTGACTGAGATTAGCCTGTGCACAGGGCAGCTGATTTGTCTTATTTTAATTATCTATTTTTTGTGTGTTGGATTGTTCGCGCTGATCTATATTTGTTCATGTGAGAGTGTGGAATGTTTGATTTTTGATTCCTATCAGTATTATTTTTGTGGCTATTAAATTAGTTTTGTTTGTTACGTGAATTTTGTCTTTGTCATTTCTGTGTATGGTCTGCGCTCAGTTGAAGTTCGACTGGCTTTGTCGCGGTCACGCGACACTAAGAACGATTTCCAGATGCGGCAGGTGTGTTATGACGGCTTTTTCCGCGAGCACGGACAGCACCTGCAGCACATGATTCTGGAGTTTGCTAAACCGGACAGAGCCGTTGTACAGCGCTTCAAAGCGTTCGTGGCAACAGCGAATGAGTGCGCTGCACTAAGACTTCGATCAATCAAGGTTCAACAATTCTTCTTACCCACTGTCAATGATAAGAGTGATCCCGGGGGGGGGACATCCGGGGCTTTATGTTAAGTAGTTAGTGATGTCAAGGATGGCGAGCAGCCATATTGTCTTTAGTTGATTAAACACGATAGCATCAAATCAACAGTGTCTTGTGTTGGTCGGCTGAGAGCTCGCAGCACGATACATGGTGTCAGAACTGGGATTGTCATAATTACAGTGAATCAAGCAAGCTGCTGAATATGGCTCCGTTTAGAGCGCCAGAACAATTCAATTTTTCCCAGCCAAATTTGTGGCCCGAGTGGAAACAACGATTTCAGCGTTTTAGATGTGCATCAAAACTAGACAAAGACGATGAAGCAGTTCAGGTCAGTGCCTTGATCTACACTATGAGCAACGACGCAGAACGCATTCTCACGTCGTTTGGTCTGGATGCACGACAGCGGCAAGAATACGACACTGTTCTGGAAAAATGTGATGACTACTTTGTGCCAAAACGCAATATCATCCATGCATATTGGAGAATAAACCTACCAGGCGATACGAGTTTAGGAGAGGGGAAGAGTTTGGAAAGGGGAACAAAAGGCACTAGTAAATGTGTTTAGCTACCTGTGTGATGGGGACATGCTGGAAGCGTCCCTGGCCTGTAAGGCCTGGCACAGAGTCTTTACAATGGCCTGCCTCTGGCGTCACCGCACTTTTTGGTTTCGTTCTAAGATGTATTGTATATACGGTGACTGAGATTAGCCTGTGCACAGGGCAGCTGATTTGTCTTATTTTAATTTATCTATTTTTTGTGTGTTGGATTGTTCGCGCTGATCTATATTTGTTCATGTGAGAGTGTGGAATGTTTGATTTTTGATTCCTATCAGTATTATTTTTGTGGCTATTAAATTAGTTTTGTTTGTTACGTGAATTTTGTCTTTGTCATTTCTGTGTATGGTCTGCGCTCAGTTGAAGTTCGACTGGCTTTGTCGCGGTCACGCGACACTAAGAACGATTTCCAGATGCGGCAGGTGTGTTATGACGGCTTTTTCCGCGAGCACGGACAGCACCTGCAGCACATGATTCTGGAGTTTGCTAAACCGGACAGAGCCGTTGTACAGCGCTTCAAAGCGTTCGTGGCAACAGCGAATGAGTGCGCTGCACTAAGACTTCGATCAATCAAGGTTCAACAATTCTTCTTACCCACTGTCATGATAAGAGTGATCCCGGGGGGGGGGGACATCCGGGGCTTTATGTTAAGTAGTTAGTGATGTCAAGGATGGCGAGCAGCCATATTGTCTTTAGTTGATTAAACACGATAGCATCAAATCAACAGTGTCTTGTGTTGGTCGGCTGAGAGCTCGCAGCACGATACATGGTGTCAGAACTGGGATTGTCATAATTACAGTGAATCAAGCAAGCTGCTGAATATGGCTCCGTTTAGAGCGCCAGAACAATTCAATTTTTCCCAGCCAAATTTGTGGCCCGAGTGGAAACAACGATTTCAGCGTTTCAGATGTGCATCAAAACTAGACAAAGACGATGAAGCAGTTCAGGTCAGTGCCTTGATCTACACTATGGGCAACGACGCAGAACGCATTCTCACGTCGTTTGGTCTGGATGCACGACAGCGGCAAGAATACGACACTGTTCTGGAAAAATGTGATGACTACTTTGTGCCAAAACGCAATATCATCCATGAGCGTGCACGATTTCACGCCAGAAATCAGAAACCGGACGAAAGTATCGAAGAATACATTAGAGATTTATACGAGCTCGCTGCAAAGGCAGACGTAAGAGACAAAGATGAAGCTATCAGAGATCGCCTCGTGTTAGGATCCTCGACAGAGACTTGTCCGAAAGATTACAATTAAAGGCAGATTTAACACTGCAAGACGCCATCTTGCAGGCAAGGCAATATGAGCAAGTGAAAGCACAGCTTTCTGACCAGCGTCGCACAAATGTGGACGCAGTGCAATTCAAGAAAAGTGCCTCTGGTGGTGCTCAGCAAGTACATAGTCAGTGCAAAGGTGCAACTGGCAGTTCGCGCGGCTTCAGTGGTCGTCGTCGTGGTAGAGCAGAAAAGAGTGACTTTGCATCGTCAGCAGTTAACGTGTCAAGCTGTACTCGTTGTGGCAGACGGCACGCTAGCACATGTGTGTGCCCAGCTCAGGGAAGGAAGTGTAACAAGTGTGGTAGGCTTGGACACTTTGCTACAGTGTGCAGAACAAAGTTAGTGCAGGCACTTGAAGAAAAACAAGTAAAGGAACATTTTGTAGGGACTTTGTGCAGTGACAGTAGAGAACCACCGTGGACAACTGTATTACAGTTTGGCGGTTGTGATGTCAAGTTCAAAATTGACACAGGGGCAGATGTTTCTGTCATTTCATCTACACAGTACAAAAAGTTGTCACCATGTCCCAAGCTATTGAAGACCAATGTAGTGTTAAAGAGTGTAGGAGGAGTCCTGAAGTGTGATGGACAGTTCATTACTACAACAAGAATTCATGACCAGCTTCATGTACTGAAAGTGTTTGTTGTGCAAGCAATCACTGAAAATCTGCTTAGTAGAGAAGCAGCATCCAGATTAGGTTTAGTGAAGAGGATAGAGGCTGTCAATGCCTTATTTGGAAAACTTGACAAGACACCTGTGCAGTGTCCTCCAGTCAAAATCATCTTGAAAGAAAACATTGAGCCATACAGTGTTCATGCAGCAAGGAGAATACCAATACCATTGCTGGACAAGGTCAAGGAAGAATTAAAAAGAATGCAGGAAACAGGGATTATAGAGGAAATAACAGAGCCAACAGATTGGTGCTCTCCCATTGTGCCAGTAATGAAGAAATCAGGTAGCATACGTATTTGTGTTGATTACAAGAAGCTCAATACCGCAGTGAAGCGAGAGCGGTATACCTTGCCAACACTGGAAGATATTTTACATAAGCTTTCTGGATCAGCAGTTTACAGCAAGCTGGATGCAACATCAGGTTTCTATCAGATTCCCCTTGATCCAGATTCTGCAAAACTTACTACATTCATCACTCCATGTGGGAGATATTTCTTCAAGAGATTACCATTTGGTATTTCATCAGCTCCAGAGATTTTTCAGAGGACCATGGAGACTATCCTAAAGGATGTGCCCAACATAATCTGCTATTTTGATGATATCCTTGTTTATAGTGAGAATGAACAAGCTCACGAGAAACATCTTGAGAGAGTCATGAAAACACTTGCCAGTGCTAACCTGAAACTCAACTATGAGAAATGTGAGCTCAGGAAGCATGAGATTGAATTTTTGGGTCATAGAATCAGCAAGAATGGAATTTCACCAGACCCAGGAAAGGTTGAAGCAATAATCGCCATGCCAGATCCAACTAATGTACCCGAGTTGAGGAGGATGCTGGGCATGTGCAACTTCTTAGGGCGGTATTTGCCAAGCCTGTCTACAGTACTTCAGCCATTGACGCAACTGCTGGGGAAGGATCGAGAGTGGAGTTGGGGCTCGATGCAAGTCAAAGCAATGGCAGATGTGAAGAAACTGCTTACTTCAGCACCAACGCTTGCATTCTACGATCCGGCAAAGCTTACAATTGTCAGCTCAGATGCTAGTAGTTATGGCATTGGTGGCGTGTTGCTACAGCAGCATCCTGAAGGTCTCAAAGCTGTAGCATATTGTTCAAGAACATTGACTGCTAGTGAATGCAGATATGCACAGATAGAGAAAGAAACACTGGCAGCAGTCTGGGCTTGTGAAAAGTTCAGCAGATACCTGATTGGTCTTGACAATGTTTGACTACAGACTGATCACAAACCTATTGTGCCACTAATCAACAATCGTGACTTGCAGGATACTCCTATCAGATGCCAACGCATGTTGATGCGCCTCATGAGATTCAGTATCACGGCAGAGTATGTGCCAGGGAAGAAGCTTGTCATTGCAGATGCTCTATCCCGAAGTCCTCAGTTAACCACTGCTGAATCTGATGTTATAACACTTTCAGAAGATGTTGAGGCATATTTGAGTAGTGTAGACATTTCGTGGTCATGTGCAGCTTCAGACAAGCGTCTGAAAGAGATTGCAGAAGAGACAAGAAAAGACAGACTGATTCAAGCAGCAATTCGCTACACTAATGAAGGCTGGCCAAAATACATTACAGATGTAGAAGATAATCTTCGTGAGATGTTAACTTTTCTGAATACAGATGTTGTATACAACTATACATGTAAACATGTATACCCTTATGCACTCTTACTCTTTCTTACTTTCACTGTCTTATAAAGCAGCAGAAATAAGGAAAAGCTAAAGCTATACTGTAACCTGTACAACAGACTAGATCCCTTCAGGATACCTATATTTCACTGAGAAATTTTAGTTTTATAAACACAGTGTAAGTATAAGCACACCATAATGATGTCTTCTGCATGCATCCATCATCACCATAAATCTCTTGTCATACAGTGACATAAAATGAAAAAATGTTCTACTAAGTATAAAGTTGTAAACACACATTAATTATGTCTGTGGCATATTCTTCACCTCGTCCCCAATCACCAAGAATAACACGAGGCCCTAAAGGAATAAATCCATTGCATGTGTTACGAAATTGAGTATTTTTAGTTTGACGAGGCCTTGGCGGAAGTGGCGATGTCAAGGTCAGGGCGTACTGCGTCTTAATTTTTTAATATTTTTTTTTTTATTTTGTATTTTTAGCATTTTAGAAGGGATCTATAAAAAGCTGGGGTAGACCTAGGTGGTCGTTATTCGATTTTTCTGAGTTGTTAGTAGTACTCTGTGTGAGTTAGAAGTAGTACTCTGTGTGAGTTGAAAGTAAGAGGATATAAATAGCCTGTGTGGCAGTCCGCTGATTATGTGGTTATAACGTTGAGATGTTGAACATTGAAATAATACTGAGAAATATTACAGTGTGAGCCGCTGTATACGTGTTCTATCTTCTGTTCAACGGATGACTGAAGTGACTTTGTACAGGAAAGTGTGACACCGCAGATTTTCAGATCTTTAAACGAGCCAAGTTACCGCTACGGTCGTAACATCTGGGGGCCTGTCCGGGGATCTGCACCGTCATCGTTTCCGTACAAAGAAGCTGCTGTAGAAAGGACAAGAGAACTGTGAGTGAATCTTTTTAGTTGAGTGTACAGCCATGGAAGTTACGAAGGAGCTAGTGAAGTTAGGCAAAGAATTAGGCCTGGAGAGAGAAGAGTTAAAAGAGTTTGTAGAACAGAAGGAGAGGGAAAGAGAGCAGAAACAGATGGAAAGAGAACAAAGAGAGAGGGAGAGAGAAGAAAGAGCTGCAGAGCGAGAATTACGGAAATTACAACTGGAACATGAAGAGAGAGAAAGACAACGCGTGCATGAATTAGAGATGGCGCGTCTGAGGCCAGCAGTCACCATGTCGGAGGTGTCTGTGAAGTGTGAGAGGCCAAAGTTGCCGAAATTTGTAGACGGTAAAGACAGTATGGACAGTTATTTACAACGGTTCGAGCGCCATGCTGAGCTGTCTAGTTGGCCACAAAGTGAGTGGGCGGTGTCGCTCAGTGCGTTACTGTCGGGGCATGCACTGGACATTTACTCACGCATGCCGACAGAAGCGGTTCAAGACTATTATCAGTTGAAGCAAGCGCTGTTGAGTGGATATGACTTCACGGAGAACGGCTTTAGGCGACGTTTCCGTGCAAGTAAACCTGAGAAAGGGGAGAGCCCCGAGCAGTTTACAGAAAGGTTAAGAGCATACCTTTATAGATGGATTGAGGCAGCGGGGCAGAAGACGGACTTCGACGGTCTGTTGTATATAGTACTCAAAGAGCAGTTCATCGAAGCCTGCCCCAAAGACTTGGCAGTCTTCTTACAGCAGCAAGAAGACCAAAGCCTGAAAGCATTGTCCAATGCTGCGACAAGATACCTGCAGTCGCAAGGCAGAGAGTTCACAGCCAGGTTAAGAGGGTCCCTGTCTGCAGCCGACACGGCCCAGAACATCACATCTGCCCAGCGCAGCCAAGGTTACGATCGGCATCAAGGCAACGAGCTGCGGTGTTACTCCTGCGGTGGAAAGGGTCACAAAGCCATGGCGTGCCCGAGCAACTCGATGAGACATTCAACCAGCCGCTAAACATTGGAGGGAAACACACGACGGACTCCGCAACCGTCGAATCGTCGTCCTGTGATGTCAGCAAACGTGGCCATTTGTGAGGGAGACAGCCAAGGGCCAAGCTATGAAGGCCGACGACAACACACGATCGCTACTGACAGCACGACCCAGAACGAGCGGCACACTCCAGTGGTAGACTGCGCGTTTACCATGAGAAAGACCGGCGACATTGGTAATATGCCGGTGTCACGCGGACAGGTGGGAGGTAACAACGTCACCGTGCTGAGGGACACTGGGTGTTCTGGAGTCGTCATCCGGAAAGACCTTGTGTTAGAAGGCCAGTTCACGGGTAACAGCTCGAGGCTCAGATGCTGCCACGGGCATAGTCAGGATGTGCCGACTGCTGATGTTGAAATATCATCGCCGTATTTCAGTGGCCAGGTGAATGCAGTATGCCTCGATAACCCGCCATATGATCTGATCATCGGCAACATTGAAGGCGCTAGAGCCGCTGATGACCCCGACCCAGAGTGGGAACACACATGTGCTGTAATGACTAGAGCACAGGCGGCCCAAGAAAAAGTAAAAACCCAAGCTTTAGCTGTCATACCGAACGTGAGAATGCCTGACATTGATAAAGAAGAACTCATTCGGATGCAGCGAGATGACCCGACACTGGATCAATGTCGCAAGCAGGTCGCCAAGTACACAGAAGATGACGAAAAGATCAGGTTTGAGGAGAAAGGAGGGGTGTTGTACCGCATATTCCGCCAGCGAAACTTCCATAATGGGCAGCCGGTCCGCCAAGTGCTAGTCCCAGCTCCCTTACGGCGGTCAGTGATGGACGTCGCACATTCATCCATCATGGGTGGTCATTTAGGTGTCAGGAAGACTTTGGACAAAGTCACTGCAGCCTTTTACTGGCCTGGCATCTCCGGGGATGTAACCCGCTTTTGCCAGTCTTGCGATGCCTGTCAGAAAACGGTGCATAAAGGCAAGGTGGCTAAAGTACCTTTACAGAAGATGCCGCTGATGGATGTGCCTTTTAAGCGGGTAGCGGTAGACCTCATAGGTGAGATTAAGCCTGCCAGCGAGTCAGGACATAGGTATATCCTGACGCTAGTTGACTACGCAACCAGGTACCCAGAAGCGGTCCCTCTGAAGAAGATCGATACTGAGACCGTCGCTGAAGCCTTGATTGGAATATTCAGCCGCCTGGGAGTGCCAGAAGAAATACTTAGCGATTTGGGACCGCAGTTTGTGTCTGAGTGCATGAAAGAGGTCTCCAGGCTCCTCAGCATTCGCCAGATTACCACCACCCCATACCACCCGATGTGTAATGGACTTGTCGAGAGATTCAACGGTACCCTTAAGGCCATGCTAAGAAAACTGTGCCGCGACCAGCCTAGACAGTGGGACCGATACGTCAACGCACTGCTGTTCGCTTATCGGGAGGTCACCCAAGAGGCTACGGGTTTTTCACCTTTTGAACTGTTATTTGGACGAACCATACGAGGTCCCATGCACATTTTGAAGGAGCTATGGACCAAGGAGGTCAACGAACCCGAAATTCGGAACAGCTATCAGTATGTATTCGAGCTGCGGGAAAGGTTGGAAGAAACCTTACAGCTAGCGATGACTGAACTAGAGAAGGCTCAAGGAAAGGCCAAGCATTTCTATGATCGGAAGACGAAGAACAGAACGTTCAAGCCTGGCGACAGAGTCCTAGTGTTACTACCCTCAGACCACAATAAACTGTTAATGCACTGGAAAGGTCCGTTTGCAGTGCGAGACGTCAAGGGTCTGAACGACTATGTCGTGTTTATAAAAGGAAAGGAGAAGGTGTTCCACGCCAATCTGCTCAAGCGGTACATAGAGAGAGATCCAGATAGAGCGGCTGAAAACATTACCGAGATAGCAATCGCTTCGATTGCTAATGGGCCGCCAAGCTTGAGCAACTCGGCATCATGTCAAGTGGCCACCATCATGAGAGATGAAGATGGGTGTGTCGAGGACGGGGGTGAGGACCTCCTCGAACTGGGAGACATACACCATGGTGAGTCGGTGGACAACCTGGTTTACGGGCTCAATCTGTCCAGCCAACAACGGGCAGAGCTACAAGAACTAGTGAGACAACATAGCTGTATCTTTACGGACGTACCGGGAAAAACTAACCTCATCCAGCACGAGATACGATTAACGTCAGACGTCCCGGTCAGATGTAAGCCTTACCCGATACCATATGCTACCAGGGAGTCTTTGAAGAAGGATATCGAGGAAATGCTGCGTTTGGGAATTATTCGGGAGTCCAAGTCACCCTACGCGTCGCCAGTTGTGGTAGTGAGAAAGAAAGATGGAAGCAACAGGGTGTGCGTCGACTTCAGGAAACTTAATAAACTTACCCACTTGGACCCAGAGCCCATGCCGACGCCGGCTGATCTGTTCCGACAGCTGAGCGGTGACAGATTCTTTACGAAAATCGATTTGAGCAAGGGTTATTGGCAAGTGACCATACCCGAAGAGGACATCCAGAAAACAGCGTTCGTTACACCCGATGGTGTATACGAATTTTTGAGAATGCCGTTTGGAATGAAAAATTCAGGTGCAACATTGAGGAGGGGTTTAAAGAAGATATTAGACGACTTGGAGGGTATCGTGCACTACTCCGACGATATACTGGTTCACACTCAGACTTGGGAAGGTCATCTCCGCGTGATCCGCGTGCTGCTTGATCGCATCGTCGAGAACAACCTGACTGCCAGGCCTAGTAAGTGTATACTCGGCACTGATGAAGTAGACTTCATAGGGCATCGTCTTAAGAGCGGAGTGAAAGGAGTGCACGAGGACAATGTCAAGAAGGTGAGAGATGCACCAAGGCCACAAAATAAGAAGCAATTACGTTCCTTCCTTGGCCTGGCATCCTTTTATCGGGAGTATATGCCTCACTTCGCAGCCGTGACGGCACCTCTCACGGACCTTCTAAAGAAAGGACAGCCAAATTCACTCGAGTGGGGTGAAGCGCAAGAGCGGGCATTTGTTACCGTCAAAACATTCCTGACCAGTGACCCGGTGCTGCAGCTCCCAGATCCTTCTAAGATGTACGTTTTAAGCACAGATGCATCAGATACAGGGGTTGGGGCGGTTCTGATGCAGGAACACGAAGGGAAGTTATTCCCTGTCTGCTACGCAAGCAGAAAGTTGAATGGGGCCGAGAGAAGATACTCTACTATCGAAAAGGAGTGTTTAGCCATCGTGTGGGCGGTGAGGAAATTCCGGTTATACCTAGAAGGAGTTAGGTTTACCATACGGACAGACCACAACCCTCTCACCTATTTGAACACTGCACGATTTGAGAACAATAGGGTGATGAGGTGGACCCTGTTTTTGCAGAATTTTGACGTGCATTTTGACTCTGTAAAGGGATCGGACAATGTTGGTGCTGATTTCTTGAGCCGGGTTGGCTCAAAGAACTGAACTGAACTGAATATAACTACAATCCGATGAAGGATACTGTGATTAGCAATTACATGTGTGAAGTTTTGTTAAGTAGCTTTATTGTTAAGAGACTGGTTAGTTTTGATGTGAGGAGAGATCATGCTTTAATTTGGTTTTTGGTTGAGAAGATGGATGATACCTTAAAATGTTTGTTTTATTTCGTATGTTTGTAGAAGAAAGTCCTGCGGAGTTTCTTCTTGAAGTGGGAGGGTATGTTACGAAATTGAGTATTTTTAGTTTGACGAGGCCTTGGCGGAAGTGGCGATGTCAAGGTCAGGGCGTACTGCGTCTTAATTTTTTAATATTTTTTTTTTATTTTGTATTTTTAGCATTTTAGAAGGGATCTATAAAAAGCTGGGGTAGACCTAGGTGGTCGTTATTCGATTTTTCTGAGTTGTTAGTAGTACTCTGTGTGAGTTAGAAGTAGTACTCTGTGTGAGTTGAAAGTAAGAGGATATAAATAGCCTGTGTGGCAGTCCGCTGATTATGTGGTTATAACGTTGAGATGTTGAACATTGAAATAATACTGAGAAATATTACAGTGTGAGCCGCTGTATACGTGTTCTATCTTCTGTTCAACGGATGACTGAAGTGACTTTGTACAGGAAAGTGTGACACCGCAGATTTTCAGATCTTTAAACGAGCCAAGTTACCGCTACAGTCGTAACAGCATGCTTCTGTAGCAAACAGAAAGGTGTCGGGAAATTTGTCATGTGTAAAGTCAAGGACATTGAGTGGTATAACTGTGTCTAAATACCAGTGCACAGCAACACCAGAAATGTACTTCTTGGCTTCAGGGTCTGACAAAACCTGCAATTAATAGAGGTACAAGTGAATTAGGTTTGTCACTGGACATCAAAACCATACATAGCCAATTGCACTCTTAAATATCTTACTTGCCATGGAAAGCCTAGGGAAATTTATCGTAAGACCTTAATTACAATCGTGTGTCCGCTGATTTATTTAGCCACAAAAGGCATTCATAATGCTATTTAGGAGCACACTTGAATTAAATTCCCTAGAGACTGCACTTTCAGCGAGTCCAGACTTTTGTGAGTACAGGGTTCATCTCTGCTCTCCGACTTACCTTCCCCAATCATTTATTGTCAGGTACCTGTATAGTCAGCAAGTATAACTGGGTCAGCTCTAAAAGTGTGAGTGTCCCAAAGATATCGAGCTGCCAAGTGTGTGCACCTTCAGGTTCATATGCCAGTTTTAACTACTGGACTATCTGCTGTCCCTGTCGAAAATCATCAAGGAAAGGAAAACTCACCCCTGGTCCCCATTCTGGCAAAAATAGTCTGTCATCATCAAGAATCATCAGTTTGATGTCTTGAAAACCATTTGCATGAAGCGCTGGTCCCAAGTCCAGCTTTATGAAATCTCTCTGTGTTTCTGGTGTCCAACCCATAGCTTGGAAAGGAAACTTATATATTTTACCATCTGTTGGTTCATTCTGAGCAGTCAGCCCCCACAGGGAGATGTTATGCTTGGCATACTCCTGGACAAACCTGAAACCAAGGAAATAAATCATAATGCTCTTAGGAGATCCGGATGAGGAGGGGAATTTGGTGTTTTATGCCAGTGGTTCTCAAAGTATTTTGAACTGTGGACCACTTTACTATACTAAAAAATACGGCAGACCACCAAGGCCTAAAATCACTCTGTACCACGAATTTCAAATTTAAATTACCACATTTGTTTCATTCAAAACTAAATGTACTTTTGTGACAGTAGTATAGTAATAAGTTTTACATAAAATTGCATACTTTGCAAAGTACACATAAAAATTAAAAATAAGGACGTGCACTGCGTTACTAAGGGATAACAGATAACGCAGTTAGATGACACATTGCTCGTGCTGTGACATAAAGACTTAGTTGGTAGGCAAGCATTTTATGTGAGCGAGAAGTTGGGCATCGATAAAATTAAAACTCATGTGAAATTAATACTGGACTAATTAGTGTATCTGGCAATTTAAACATCACTTTGTTGACTTAAGCATGTGGCCCACAAGTGATCTCTGGACCACACTTTGAGAACCACTGTTTTATGTGAGCCAGCAGCTAAGGCTATATCATGGCAAAGCAGCCAGCCCTCTAAACAGATGCCACATGCAGAGAAAGAACAGCGTGCCCAAAATGAGAGCTGAACCCAGGACAAGATCAGAATGGACATAATCATGAACCAATAATAAGAAAGAGTACTATAAGCTAATTGTAATACACACTTGTGGACTACAGTGATTTTTATGTCATGAATCTTAAAGCAGAGTGTGATGAATATGTGTGGCAGGGATGGTTGATTCTCACCAAATTCTAAACAAATACTCCTTTTATGAGGTTTGTGTATGTTTGGTTTGTGTACGGTGCACAAGATCATGTTTACTTTTTATGGAATTTTTAAAAATTATTCTGAGATTTTATGGTGGAAAAACAAATTTATTAGAAAACTGTAACTATACTACATAGAGCAAACTTGAACAAGGTCACAATCTGAAAGAGTACCCTCTGAGACAAACCAAAACAAAAGGAGGGAGAGAGATGCCAGCTGGATGGCTGCTAGTACCTCTCCAATTTTTATGTCCTCCTTCATTACAAATGGCAAACAATATCCTTGCCTAACCACTCCTTTGATATGCACTGTGTACTAACAAATTGTCAGAAGACATCATTCCAGCAATGGGAAATGGAAATATACAATATCAATTACTTCCCTGAAGCAAAGACATTTCTTGGGACCTATCTCAAGATGTTAGCAATACTTATTTTAAATTATCACTGTCATCTAAAATTACCTAACAAAGTAGTTGGCCAGGATTGTAGTATGTACCACCTGGCTGACCATCAGTGTACCATTGCCAGTCATATTTTTATTAGTTTTCATCCAGGCTGGAGCACTCCATGGGCTGCCAAAAACAAGCGCAGCTTTGCCTTGTGACAAAGTAAGGGCTCTTTGAATGTAGGGAATCTGAAACATTTAACAAATATGAATTGCATAAGGATGGTTTTAGAATAATGAAAAGACAAAAACATTGCAAAGTGTTATTAAAATCTTTTCTCCATACAGCAACCAATGGATTGCTATTAAATAGTAATTTTCGACATAAAAAATCATATTCATAAGATGGGAATCATTCAAGAGTAGTAAATGAAAGTGTCTATTCTTTAAGCTCTGGCTAAAATGAGAGAATCTGAAAGTAAAGTGTGGTGATGTGTGTAAAAATTAAGACAGAGATTTAGACATCACTTACACTCACCTTATTATGTCACTCTGACTTATACTTAATATGATTATTTATTCATTCATTTGTCCCCTGACTGGAACTAGTCACTGAAGGGAACAGTGATGGAAAGATGCAGCAGCTTAAAAGGTCCACCCTGAAGGACAGTTTGATGAAAAGTCATATTGAGTCACATGCCCCACCCTGAAGGATAATTTGATAAAGAATCATGTTGAGTCACATGGTTAAACCAGACCAGCTTTCATGGCTTGACTGTTGCAAGTAAAGAATCTTTAAGTCCTATGAGTGTGGCGACCTTGTTTCAAATAAAGTCACTTGTTTTTATGTTTCTTGTACAAGTTTGGAAGCAGGTTTCTCAGGCAATTATTCTTGTATGCCTGGATTCTCCTCTCTGTATTAGCAAGCAGAGTCCATGTTCAATGGATTTGTACAGGTTGTACTTTAAATCTCCCCAAATCTTATGTTATGGCTGTGCTAGATCCTGTCCAGCCTTGCTGTTTCTGCTGTTGCTGTCACAATCCTGAAGTGTATATCTGTCAAGGGGCTGCCATCTTTGGGGAGGGTGGTCCACAAGTATCTTAATGACATAAGCTGTATTCCATTCATGTAGACATCTGCTTTGCTGTTGCCAAAGATGATGACTTTCGTCAGAGCTGGTCTCCATCCTATATGCTTAGGAAGTGTCTGTCAGTTTGTTGGCAAGGTCTTGGGTCACTGCTAGCCAATCAATGTCGTCTGCAAAGGTCAGGATGCAAATCAGCCAATTGACAATGAAAATGGAAGTCTGATGGTCCCAGTGGATTTCACGCTTGTTGTTTAAAAAAAAAAATGTTAAGCAGCACCGGAGGATCAAACCATCTGGAAAGTGCCAAATTGCCATCTTTGATTTTTTGTGGGGATGTAAAGTATTGGCTAAGGTGAGCTCTAGGCATCTTAGACCCCTGTTGCTGATTTACCAAAGGTAGATTTACCCACCAATCCTGCCTTTTCTTAGAAGGTATCTGGGCTGACCTTGGCATTTCAGTCACCAAGTACAAGGAGGATGTCCTTTTACCTTTGATGAATACATACATATTATATACATACTATACACAGGCTGTTTTATTTCCTGATTTTCCTGATTTTCTATCATGAGCATGGAGAGGAACACTGAGACACAAAGTTAAATATAGAGAAGCATGGTGTGTGTGCATATATATACATACCTTATATTTTATATCCTCTGGAGCAAGAGTAAATTGGGAAAGCTGTAAGTCCCCATCTGTATCATCATAAGAGTAAGGATGTGTAGAGAAGTCACAGCTTGCCATAGGTATTCGACCAATAGTGTATTGGATGCCTGACAGAAAACAAAGTCATTGTTAAAATCTTATCAGGCACACAGTATGCATATATTCACACAAGCATGGTAATGTTGATCCACTCTTTCCTCCCTCCCTTGGCTTGTTGACTAAAAAAAAATTATATTTATATTCATATTCTCTTAGACTGAATATTACCTTCTGTAGAATAGTATGACTGCAAAAGATTTTCTTGTGCTGCCAATGGTAGGCTGGCAATGTTAATTCCTGCAGCATCAGTGAACGCTCCTCCAAACCCATTGATTGTCTGTCTTGTGCTGTTTCTGACTATTTCTAGCACCACTAATACAAAACAAATCAAGTGGTCATGTTATTGATTATTATTCAAGAAGAAATCAAATGCACTATTGAAGCACTATGCAGTAGTTGCCCTCTCTCCTCTATTCTCATTCGTTTTCCATCTTTGTTTACTAATTTGTATGACATATTTACCAATTTAAAGCATATGACATTCAAAACAATGACTAACAAAGATCAATTATCAGAAATAGAATGGGGAATCTCTGTGGCATATAGGTACAAAAAGAGAATACTCATAACTGTAATTTTTATGTTAATAACTGACAACCCTTCAGTGCATACTAATATGCAGCTTTATTGTCTTCTGCTATACACTGACATCAGAGAGCATCTTCCACTATATTTTTTTCCTAATAGAACTACATACTGTGTATAATGATAGTTATGAATACTTATATACAACCACCATTATTTACTATAGCCACACTCAATCGCTGGTCCATTTTAATTAATCATCTAGTCAACTTACACGAGTAACTGGTTGTATTGGACATCTTGCCAGAAGAAAGGTTCAATCCCTCGCCTCCTCTTGATGATGTATAAATGGCAGCAATGCCGAGCATCAAGCTGGGAACATTCTGAACCATGTCACAGTAGGTGGAATTGCAAACACACACAACAGAGTCACTGGAATAGCTTCTTGGAATACAGGCTTGACCCCATGACTCTGAAAGAAAATTAAAAGTTTAACAACATTGCTAGTTAGTATTTAGTAACAACATTGCTATTTAGTATTTTGAGAATTGTTTTCAATCTAACCTGCTAAAATGTCATTTTGTTACAACCTTTTCTTGTATACAGCTTCGTGCAATTTTTGAAAACATGACTGTAATACAAACATTAAAGCAATTGTGTGAATGATGAAGCAGATAAAAAAAACTTAAATATTTAGAACTACATGTTAAATGAGGACCAAAAAAAAACCCAGAAAATTAATGTAATAAATTACAAGTAATTGTGACGTATCCCTCAGTCACTGATCGTAAGCCTTTCCATCTCCCTGTGAATTACTATATGTTCCTTGATATACTTTTTCCTCGATGGTTCATAATTCTTTATATTATCGCAGATATCTGCGAATATGCTATCGGTTACTATATCGCAGCGTTTCAATCATATAATACACACATGCAATCATAAAATAGATTTTTAAAATTAGTTGCACTGCTCTTTCAAAGCGAAAATAGCGTTTCTAAGGGGAGGGTGTTTCCAACGGCATTTGCAATATACTTGAAGCTAGGGTATATCCAGTATTCAAAGATTTTTCAAGAAAATTTATTTGAATATATACCCTTTACTGTCCACAGACTGATTATGCATAGCAGAAACAACTCAAAGTGTGCCATAGTTTTGTTCTTCTATGTAGCAGACCTAACGGCTCGACGACATTTTGTTAGTCACATGATTTACAGTTGTGAAAAGTAATCTCCCCTGCTACACTTCATTCCTCGGTTGGAATAAGATTCTTGGTTGGAACATTTGTATCGCTACACTGGCAGACGATTTGTTTTTTTTTTTCCCCAGTTAACTGCTAAAACGAAGCATGAGACCACAAAGCTTCCGGTTTATTCACATTCTTTCGCCGAGACTAATAGCAGATCACTTCGCAAGAGGCTAAGCATTGGTCTGGGCAGGCAGACAGCAATCTATACCTATACGTACACTTCCATGATGAAACCACCCGTATAACTTGTTCGCCCATCACTAAATATAGACCCTTTTACGAATTTCCGATAATTTCCAATCTCCACTTTCGCCACTTTGCCAACTTTCCAGAACTGCCCCTTATTCCTCCTTGCTTATATTTTGAACCTGAGTCTTCATTTTTTTTTTCCCCCATAGCGTCAAAATCGAGGGAGATATTATAAGCTTTTGTGTTTGTCTTATTGTGCTTTGGAATAAATTAAGTTGTGCGGTATTCTTTAAAAGCAAGTTTGTTTTACTTGCCAGTATTATCACTGGTTCAAAATGCATATTTCGAGAAAAACAAGTTATATAGTTCTACAGTAATGTTTTCTCACAGGATTTTTCTTCTTATAATATTGCAAGAGGAGTCAGAACAGTGTCATATTGTCTTTGATGCATATAGATCTTGTCGTTCATACATATATATATATGTTACAGATTATTAGTTCTTCGAAAAAAATTCAAGTTTCCTGTTGTTAGAGCCTCTGAAACTATATATGCCTCATTTTTCCATGCTTGCAATTTTATCACTTTGCTGCAGCAGATGGGAAAAAAGGGTAGCATTTAAAAATTGATAAAAGAATGCAAATTTTCCAATTAAATTTATTTAACTGTCAAAACTATAGAAATGCAAAAATCACAAATATGAAATTACAGTCCAGATACTTGCTTTGATGAAACAAAAACATACTTTTTAAGAACTGTAGTCTTTATCATTCAAACCCATAAGAATATATTTATACAAAACAAACACCGATTACTATACATTACTATACTTCGACTGGGGTTGCCAAGGGGCTATCTCCCATACAAGAGTTTTTATTGAAAAAGCTGGTAGACTCAGAGTTATGAGCCCTTGAACATCTGGATCATAAACTGACAGAGGTATAGCTTCATCAGCCCTGGAAAAGAAAAACAAACCCAAAACTATGTGAAAAACTATGCTCCACTGGGGGCGAAAAGGAATAAGAATACGAAAAAAGATAATAATAATAACAAAGTATGACATTTTAATTATCATGTCTTATTAAAGATCGAGTTAAGAACAACAAATTGCCTCCAGTTAACTCATTCAATACAAATGAATTGATACAATTAAGCTGTAACTATGAAGAAGTTTGCATCTGCAGGTGCGAACTGTATAGAAAGAGGTAATTAGATGGCAACACACCGAATCTTAATAACTTTAGGTCTAATATATACCAGTAACAGTATATAATATTGTTGCATTAACTCACATGTTGAGGAAAATAGCCACCATTTTGTTATCAGGGCGAAGAAAGGCAATCGACTTAATGCTGGATTTTGCGAGTGATGATGTCATCTCAACATACACAGAACCAGGTGGGAGGAATTTACTATAAATACAAAAAAATAGAGATTTTACAAACAAAAAAAATACAAATTGATTTAGATAAAGGAAAGGAAGTTTTCATGTTTCTTGAACTGCAAACATCTATTCACGCACTTGATTTTTTTACTTGAAAACTTTAATGTATAGCTCACCTGAAATGACCCACAGCATAAAACATAGGCTGCTTGTAAAACTCTCCAGCAGAGGCATTAACAATAATAGGACTATTATCAAAATTGTTGACCCAGTTGGGGCCCCCTCCAGTGTCTAATGCCATATTCCAGTCAGTCCATCCTGTCACCCAATGATTCAGATCCTGAAAATACAAACCCATTATTCTTGAAGAAGAACTAAGAAAATCTTAGCCATGCTTTGATTTTCATTCACATTCCACACATTCCCAAATCTGTAATTTTGCAATTAATCAAAAGACAACAAAGTTTATTATAAAATCATCACTACTAATTTTAAACAATGAAAGCTAAAGCATTTTTTTAAAGTCAAATATAAATGCAGTTTTAGTCTTTTGACAGGCAAAATACCAAAAAGTAATGGAAAAAGGCAGAGACAGAAGTGTACGAACAAACCATACAGTAAAACATTAAAAAAAATGCTCACATCAAGTATATCACTAGCATACATTTGTGCATGCTCCCACACACCAAGCTGGTATCCTTTGACACATGCTTCTGTGGCCAAGAGGAATTTATCAGGGAATTCAAAATGAGTGTAGTCTAACGCTACAACTGGAGAGTATTCATCAATGTACCAATGGACACCTATTCCAGACACATACTTTGAAGCACCAGCATCGGAGAATACCTGCAAAGAATATACACAACTGTTGCCATAATCTTAAAGAAAAGAAGATTTTGAAATGAATAAAAATTGCGGATGAGTGCATTAATGTCAAAGCCAGGTTTAAAATGAGTGCAGCTACAAAGCATTCTTTGATTTATATACCGTTCACTTAATCTGAGCAAAAACATTCTGCAATGTGAGTTTACAAATGTAATTTGCTCACATATTGAGTCATTTACTATCCTTCCCCCAGTCTCCCTAAATCTTTCTTTTCTTCCCCATTGTGTGGTTGGTTGTTGGTGCTTAACACTTAGTAGCTAAAGCTATATCATAATGATCTAGGCAAGTCCTATAAACAGGTTCTATGTAAAAAGAAACATTAGTACTCTCTTACTGACAAGAACTTTACCACTACACTACCCAATCACCTGAGAATAGGGACAGGCTCAAGAATCATGATGATGTGTGTATGTATGTCTGCATATAAGAGGCTGTATATGGGTATGACAATTTCCATTTGTTGAAAAATTTAAGCATTCTGACTGTATAACTCAAATATTTTGGCAAACAGTACAAACATTTGCCTTCAAGGACCCATCATGTATCCTCCTCACATCAGCAACTTGCAGCGTTCAATGGATGGACTTTCTGCTACTTTTTTTTTTCTTCAGGGGGTCATTAAGGTATGTTGTACCTTGTTGTATGCATGCATCTGTCAGTGTGTGTATGATAAAGCAAATAACTGAGTTTTATCAAAAAGTTTTATCTCCTGTGCACCTCCCTTTAATGTTGCACATAGACACTTGCAAAATTAATGCATTTCTGGGGCTTTTTAAAGGGACACTGTAAATTAATACTTTTTAAACAGTATATGAATAATTGAGCTGACAACTGACAATATCGTCTAGTCATTGATCAAATTCAGCAGAACTATAAATGTGAAAGTACATCTAAACAGATATTTCAGTTCTGATTTTTTTTTTTTTAAATAGATCATCTCTGTAATTTTTTGGTAGAGTGCCTAAATCTGGAATATTATTTCTAATGCATACACCCACAATTTCCTAAAACTACTGTAGATATAAATCTCATATTAATAGAATTAATAAAATTTATTTAATCAGATTTTTAGATTTCATGCAGAGCCCACAACTAGTGGCTGACAGTACTGATAATCGTGTAATATTAACTTTCAATTACCTTGTTTCTGTGTAAATTCATTAAAGACATCATTTATCCACGTTTATCCTTGTGCACAACAAAACAAAAAATTAGTAATTTTTTGATTAAATACCTTTTCTGCCCAGTATGGCAACAAAAGCCGATTGTCATCAAGAATCATCAATTTTAGATCTCCAAATCCATTGTCATGTAGTGCAGGGCCAAGGTCCAACCTGATAAAATCTCACTGTTGCTCAGGTGTAAATCCCATAGCTTGAAAAAAGTGATTGTAGATGTAGCCATCCGTGGGTTCATTCTGAGCTGTAAGTCCCCAGAATGACACATTGTGTTTCTTGTATTCCTCCAAAAATCTAGACATTAAAAAAAAAAAAAAAAAGCCACGTCAGATGTGCTTGAGGTAAAACTGGTTTGAGTTTATAAAGGCATTTATATGTTTCCATTCAAAATATACAAAAATAGAGTAAGTTCTAAGCAACAATGATGGAACTACAAATGACATTTTTAAATCTGTATTTGTTATTATAACCTTATAAAGTAGTTGGCCCAGGACTTGTAGTATGCACTGCCTGGCTGACCAATGAGTGTCCCATTTCCTGTCATGTTTTTGTTTGTTTTCATCCAGCCAGGGGCACTCCATGGGGAGCCAAATATCAGAACTTCTTTATGGCTCATTGCTTTTGCTTGCAGAATATGGGGAATCTGCCATAATCAACAGTCATTTTTATGTTCACTTAATATTTTAACAAACAACAAATTAACAAATTTGTTTTCCAAAATATTATAAGTGGATGTGGATGACTAAAAAAATCTATATTTTAACATCAAAAAGTAAAAAATTAGCTTTTAACAATTTTGCAGTATGAGAATAAAAATGTTATGCTATTCTTGCAAATAACATTTTTTTGGGGGGGTGGGGGTGGGACCAGGGGTTAAATTATATATTCTTTAAACCAAACAGCTAATAATTTCAAATTGTTTGCCAATTCAGAAGTATTGAATTACAAAGTTATAGGACTTATTTGTTTCATTTAATAATTATCTTTTCATTTTGTTTTTGCCTTAATATATACCATCATACACTTTTTCAATGACATACACATTTAAAACTGACTGGGTCACAGTGCTAAAACTTTTTTGAAATGTATATTTGCTAATAAAAATAATACCATAAAAGATTAATATATTAGTACCTTGTATTTTATATCTTCAACAGCCAAAGCAAAGTGGCTAAGTTCAAGATCTCCATCTACATCATCATAAGAGTATTCCCTGGTAGAGAAGTCACAGCTGGCCATTGGAACACGCCCAATATTGTATTCAATACCTGATAAGAATTTTCTCTAGATTAATTTTATATAGCACAGTAATATCAAGATTATAATTAAACAGAAGACAGAAAGACATTTACAGTTCACAAATTAATATCCTGGCCACCTACAGGATCAAGGAATCTACAAATATATGTATGCTGGAGAGAAGCTCAAAAGAGAAATACCTGCACAGAAGGATCGCCAGATAAGTGTTAGCTTCCTTAGATATTTTAACTCACTCAGAAGCACTCTAGTGGTTTATCATGAAAGCCACACATAAGAACATTGGATGTTTTCAAACATGACTTAACTGCACTTCCTTCTGTTGAATAATCTTTTTCAAGAACCACTAATAAGGTTTTGAAGATGATGCTAAAAATAAATGTTAGAAATAAAGATCTTGTTTGCCTTTGAGGATATACACCATGTTGTTAGGGCTGTAAAAGAGAGAGAAGCTGTTGTGTATAAGTTTCAGTCATTTTACCATTGGGAGAGAAGTAGGACTGAAGAAGGTTCTGCTGTGCTGCTGCTGGTAGGCTAGCAATGTTAATGCCTGCAGCATCAGTGAATGCTCCACCAAAGCCAATGATACTTTGCCTCGTTCTGTTTTTCCACACTTCAAAAACAACTGTAATAAAGACCCTTAAGCTGTATTACATATTTTCTTGAGGATTAATTAGAAAATGACAGAAAAAACCTTAAGTGATATGATCCACATGTTAGTCTAAATATTTCAATATTGTGAAGGAATCTGAAAATGAGGACTTGCAACCTCTCACAAAATGTATACTAAATTTGTCATGCAAAAGTGTGGGGAAAAGTTAAAAGAAAGATTGTTAGCCATTCATAATGTCATAATTCTTGTAAGAAACATTCTCATATCATAACAACTTATGATATTTTTCCTATGGGGAAACTTTTTCCTAAGAGAACAGTGTAATCTGAATCTAGAGCACAAATAGGATCTCATTAATCAATCTGCTTTGCTTGTTATAGTCACATCTTGTTTTGAGCAGATTACAAAATTTCATGATAGATACCACTAAAACAACTGCATGTATATTTCCCCCTTAGCATATAATGTCAAAATATTTAAACAGATTCTTTTGATGTTTAGCACTGTAGGGAAAAGCATAAAAAAAAAAACATACGCTCAGGAGTGGAACCATTTGTAGTGGCTTTAATTGTTGTATAGTTTAGACGATCTCCAGCCTGTGATGATGTATACACAGCAACTATACCAGGAGCAAGTTTACCTAGTGCAGGCACTTTGTCACAATAAGATGAGTTGCAGACACAAACTGAATTTCCACCTTCCAAAAGTCTTAATAGACATGGAAAACTTGGTTCCTCTGAAGACACTATAATAACGAAACAAAATTTAGGTGAATGAGGAAAAAACAATATAAGCTCATAATACATTAAAAAAGAAATGTAAATTTGAAATAGTAGTTGGCCCCTTGTTTTCTTTATCATTAAAGATACGGTGACACAAGCTCATTCAAGACATGCCACCCAAGACAGTGGGGATTAGCTGTAGTCTTGTATGTATTCAGATCCAGCTATACAGGCCTGCTGTTTTCTTCTCTGCATATGGCACCTGTTATACAGGGCCAGCTGCTTTGTTGTGATATAGCCAATGCATAGCTTGGTGTTAAACATAGATTTTCCCTCCCTTCACAGTCAAGAACACACCATCAGCAATCAGCACATATACATAAACAACGTGATCACCATTCCCCCCTCCTTCCCTACCACCACACATAAACAAATTTAACACATAGAAGTGCTATCAATTTTTCAATTCTTTCACATCAACAATTTGTGCATTCTTTACCTTCGGATGAGAACAGAAATGAGGAAAGAACAAATGCACTGCAAAGTAGCCACCTCAAAGTTTTAACAAGCATTTTGATCCACTTGTTAGTGTATTTTGTAAATTTCAGGACTGCAAAACAGAAACATATCGGAACAGTTGAATACGATCTTAAAAATATGTTGTTTCATAAAATTTAGATTAGGAAACATGTTATGCTTGTGAAGGATTCTTTTCTTTTCGATTCTTTGAAAATTGTAATTGTTTAAATAAAAATTTTTTTTAGAGACTAATTGTGTCTCGACACTCATGCAAGCACTATATGTAATTATAATATAGCTGCGTTTGTCACAAGTCAATGGTGTATACCTTTTGACCTTTCGCTACAGACGTCTCTGTCTAGCAGCTACTGCCAAACTGTTCTTCTCTCGACATAGATCATTTGTTATCACAGTAAACGAGAACGACCCTTTTATCCATGATATCTGTCAGCGTCACTGAGATACAGTTTCGCTTTCCTACTTTCGATATTACATTAAGTTTTCTCCCTTCCAAGACCAGACTCAAAGGCGTCATCCTATGTTGCATTTTTAGAGGGGAAAATTGTAAATAACGCCGACGAAAATAACTAAGGAATTTTTAGTCTGAGTTTTTAAAATTCGAAAAATAGGTTTCGCAAAAGTCTGCTTAGCAATTTTAAAATGTAGATTTGTGTTGGTAAATATGTTAACAGTAAAGCTTATCAGCAATCTCACCGAAGGACGTATTGAGTAAGAATGAGTGTTTGTTTCTTGTTGGAAGTGCTTCAATGTAACAATAGCCCAGAGAAGATTAATTTATTTGAGTCGTCGAAAGTAAAACAATGAATGATGGCGGAGATTATGGCCATGGGATAATCGAACTTGCGGATACATCACACTTAGAGACAATAGAAGTGTACGAATTAAAAACAGGCTGAAGCTTATCAAAATACACTTGGGACTTTGATTATTCTAGCTATTAATTTGGTGTCCGTGCCTAAAAAGCAATCGATATGAATGGAAAGCATACAAATACGTGTTGCACCACATTTACCACAATCTGCAATAGCTTACTCAATCACAAACATTGCAGAACACATCAGCAATTGTATGAGCTAATCCCTACCTGTTTAAATTTACTCCATGTTTTTCCTTGTCTAGAAATGTTAATAAATCATGTGTCTGTAAGCAAAATTCAAATCCTTTTAGGAAAAACTGCTGAGGGATAGGGGAGAATGTAAATGAAAACCAGAAAGTTTACATAGGAGGTTTCATTATATATATTTTGTATGAAATTAGACATGATATTTCTTCATTACTTGTTATTGAATATCACTGTACTGTGTCAGTGACACATTTTTACTTGCCTTGCATGAAACATAGTACTAATAATTATAAATGCATTTTCTTGATATCCTAGATCAAGATCACAGGAACATTAACACATGGGCTTTGATGTGTGCTTTTTTCCATGCGTTAATAAAACTGAATAATAAATAACCTTTCATGGGCTTCACTTAAATTTTTAACTGGGAGTCAAAACACTGTTTTTATTTTATTGATGGAACACATTGCAATAGTCGACTCTGACAAAAAAAGGTGGCACAAGAGTTTTAATCTAAACTATATTTCCTTTATTGTGAAGTTGATTGTTTCATGCTGTAGAAAATAAGAGCGCTTTATTTTGTATTTGTGTACCCTAGTTTTTCTCATTCGATCCAGCTTAAGATTAAAAGATTTCCACTTAAAGATTACTCCAAAATGAGTCTGCTTGAATTATGTCTGTACCCTTAAGTAGTTTTTCAGCCATCTGGAAACTGTGTCTCAGAGAGGCAGCTTCCTGCTTGAATGCTGGTGCTGATCCAAATGGCCTGAGTACAGAAGGGGCAGCGGCCATGCACATAGCTGCTGGGATAGGAGTCGAGGCAGTGCAGCTGCTTCTGCTTCATGGAGGAGACCCAAATGTGAGGTAGGCTGACCTTTCAGAGGCTTACTTTCAAAATGCAGCCGGACATGATATTCTTTAATTTCAGACCAATGTTTCAAGTTTAGGGTGTTACATTAGCCAAAAAAACATTGTTATTTGTACACCTCATTTTCCATGTGTTAATGATGAACATTTTTTTTGCATGATTATTTAATGTGCATATAATCAAGCAGCATATATTCCCTTCAAAGGTCTGAAGATGGATCCACTCCACTTCATGTAGCAGCTGCTTGGGGAGATAAAGAGACACTCCAGCTTTTGCTAAAAAATGGTGCAGATCCTAATTTACTTGATAAGGTATGGGCATATAACAATTGTACATGTGCATTTGCTCAGATACCAATATAGGGATAGTGCTAGTTGTGGATTGCTGTGGACAGTTTCTGTGATTTAAACGCTTTTTTGTTGCTGTAAGCACATATATTTTTGACGCGACAGACACATCTGCTGAACAGTACATTAGCTTTTTATTCATTGTTATTTCTGATGGTTATAACCATTTAATGCATTGAATCTACACAATTCAAGTGTGACATCGACCTCTGAAAATGAAAGGACTTAGGTACTTAGTGTGAGAAATAATATTTTTGTATTGAGGCTGCTCAAGCATGTAGATTAATTAAAAATTAAGTTAAAGAAACACTGGGCAAAATTTGCAATATCAATTCGTCTTTGCAATACTTCTGCCATTGACCTGCTTTTCAATATGGTTAATGTAAAGGAGGGTCAAAGACCAGTGGATATAGCCAGGTCAGAAGGTTATCCTGAGTGTGCTGACTTGTTGCGGTATTATGGCATGTTGGTTGCTATTGGAGATGAAGAAGAAAGTCCAAGATTTACAGGTATAATAGATGTTGTAAACAATTAAAAGTCTAGAAGAAATACACATTTATTGCTATGACTTCTTGGATGAGTCTGTCAAGTAATCTATTAGATCAATACTTTTTACTGTAAAAGGCTTTTGCATCTCATCAACAGAAGGTTACAACAACTTTTTAGCATCTAAATGTATTAGGTTTCTATGACTGTACCAAAATTTTCATTGGCTTATCATAAGGATAGTTCTGATCATAATCAACAACAAAACTTTTTTTGTGGTTGCAGGTATTACAAACATACATTTGTGAATATATTACATACATCAATACATTTTGAATTTGTAGTATTGTGTGTTCCAGAAGAACCAGTTGACGTCCCTAACAACTTCATCCACTCATCACTTTCACCTCCAGCTTGTAAAAGGAACAATGCATGCTTAAGCAACTCTTCCTCTGATGAGGAAGGCTTTAATGTAAGCAGGGAATATTCAGAAGCCTTATCACGTAGGCTTAGTCGCCTTCTCCACACTGGGGAGAGTGCATGTCTTGATGTGACCTCACCTGACTTCCCTTATCTTGGTCAAAAACATGAAACACTAGGCAGAGGGGCAGCAAACAGGACCATCCTGCCTGCAGACGACCCTCTTTTCTCTGACAGTAGCACTGACAGTATTGGTTGTGCTGAAGAAAAAGAAACTGTTTGTTGCACGCCACACCACTATTATCTGGAAGCGAAAACAGCTGGACTTCAAGCACCATGGAGATCACCAGAGCATAAATGTTCTTGCCTTTACCAGCAGAGTGTACACAGTTGTGAACCTGAGCACTCATGCATGGACATGCAATATGCAGAAAGACTGGAGAGGACAATGCAAAAGAAGTACTTTCCTGACTTACAGGGGTTAGATTCTGGACATGGCTGGAGCAAGAACATTGGGGCTGCTTCAGGCGTCTGCAGGCCATATGTTTTGTCCAGTGAAAAAAAAGAGTATGTGTCATCGAACAGAGGGGGAAGTCCTAGTTTGGGTGCTGCTTGTGGATGCAAGATGAAGCAGCCTCTTGAGGCTCCTTGCTCTTCTAGTCATTTTTGACATTCCTGCCAACACAGCTCCAATCAGTCAAAATGTTCCTGCAGTCCATCTTCAGCAGCTAAATCTTTAACAGGCCAAAAGATTCATTTGTTCAGTCCTGATTATTGCCAACAAGAGGCATATTCCACTGGTGCCTGCTCCAGTCTGTGCCAAAACTGTCACCGGAATAAGTTTTTGAAGTCAAGACATTTTGGTGATTATCTCCAGAGGCACTCATCTTCCCAAGGGGTGCACAGGCATGATACGTGCCGTAACTTTAGCAACCAGAGGGATCTGTCACCACTTTCAAAATCTTGCTGTCCATTCAATAATCAGTCAGCTACATGCATGTCTGGCAGTGCAGTAAGTCAGAGGCTTGCACCTCACAAATCACAAATTTTGCAGAACTCTTGCTCAGATGAACAGTTATCTGCAAATCTCACCTCGAAGTCGCTGTTACATGAGAAAACAACATATCAACGTGATAGCTGTACATGCAAGGGACATACCACCCACAGATCAGCCACTTCAAAAGATGTTTGTTCATCAGAGAAAAAGTCATCTTCAAAATCCCTTTTTCTAGAGCACCACACATCCCGAGTTCCATCCAACTGTAAAATAGAAGCCACAGGACCCACTTCTCCAGTTACTGTACTGCCTGTACTGCTTAGTTCTTTGAATGGACCACCTACCTTATCAAGGAGGCTGTTCAATGGTCTTGGCAGCAAACATTTGATGTCAGGAATGACCTACAATAATCATGATGATGATAAGCTCATAACTGCTTCTCGAAGCAGCCATTCTACTGACAGTGGATATTGTAGTACCTCGAAAGTACTGTCTCCTGTCAAGCTGAAATCTGATTTTCCTGATTCACTTCATACAAGCTACAGGCTTCAGAAAACTGTTCAGGAACAGAACATTCTTACAGAAGGTAAGCAGTCTCCAGATGTAGAAAGAGCATCAAGGGATTGTAGAAGTGTAAGGGGTATAAAGGATGCAGATGACTTTCATCACACAAGTTTATCTCCTAAAAAAGTGGCTGATTCAGCAGCTATAAAGAGTGCTTCAGATTGTTCCAGTCAATCTAGAGAACCAAGAGGCACCAGACAATTCCAGAAATATAACTACTTAAAAAGACCTGATGTCACAGAAGGGGCAGAGATGCCAATGGCTGGGGATGAGGAGAAGAAATGCATGCGGTCAGAATCATCTAGTGCAGTTTCCAAGAATTCAGGGGACGTCAGTGTATCCAGGGGCAAATCTCGCCTATCATTTGCTGAATTGTCAATCTCTTCTGTGGACACAAATGACAGTTTCCAGACATGCCAGGAGGCATCCTCTGAGACAGAGTCCATAACAGCCCTAGGATCACAAACAGGTACTTTGGTTTATCATTCCTGTGTTTGGTGTGTGCATACCTGTACACATTATGTGTGAGAGAGATTGAGTGATTGGTTGATTTCTTTATTGCTTCAGCACAGCTCCAGCAAGGGTGCAAGCATCTGTCACTTTCCAATGAAAAAAACACCAACAAAGGATTTCTATAAACACATGCACAAGAAGCTCTATACATAATATGCATACAATATCATTACACAGCATCTAGATGTATACCCACTTTTACACACAGATGCACACAAGCTCCTACTCATACAACCGTCACCATAGGCTTCAGCCACGTACAAAAGAAAATCTTAAAAGAGGAACCATCCTCAAGGCCATGGTCATTACAACAAACTGAATGGTCTTCACCCCCTCCCAGTATGTCCCCAACTCTTACCCCAGTGTGAGAGAGAGAGAATGTTTTTAGCCTTCTTGTTTACCCTTGTATGGGTGTATGCCTTTTTGTTTTGTACACATCAATATGCAGATGACTTCCTCTGTCCAATACATCTGTTTGTACACTCATATAATTTTCCATATACTTTGTTGAGGGCCCTTCTCAGCTGAACAAATACTGAATATGCGAGAATGCCAGTTTAATGTTAAATTCACTAGATGAAGATATTCTGAGGAATTTTTTTTTTCTATTTTAATATTCTAGTAGTAGCTTTTGGTAGAATGACTGAAGAATGAGCAATACTTACTTTTACCAGGAATTATAATGCAGTCAGAAGGAAGGATAAACTTTCCAGAGGATGACACCTTCCTGATCCAGCTGGAAGGTGACACAGATGATCATAGACTAGGCATAAACAATTCATCCAAAGAGTTTTGCTCAAGAAAAAAAGCAGATGCCTGGAGACGCGAAAGTGGAGGTTTTGATGTGTCCAGTATAATGCCTAATCCTGGCTCGCCAAAAGATAGTGGTACTTGTTCAAAAGCTGTAAATTCTACCACAATCTTAAAACCACAAAGTAAATTACAGGATGATACATGTGGCATAGACAATAAAAACAGCCAGCAAAAATCAGGGTACACACAGGAGTGTAAATCAGGCTTTCTCAAACCACCACGTAGAAGTGGAGTCTGGGCACCACCTACTGGTCCTCTGCCTGATGACAGTGACCTTATAACTTCCGATGAAAGTTTTGTCAGCAAAACCAAAAAGAACTGTGAAAACAGGAAGATTGACAGTGTCAGTTCTAACAATGTCACACGCTGGTTGCAGAACATAGCCAGCTTTCCTAACAGCACCATCAGCGTCATCAGCAACAAAAGAAGGCCCAGGCTTTCAGAAGACAGCTTGCTGAGCACTTCTTCAACAAGGGAATACATCTACAGGGACGAAGAAAAAGGCATAACACTTCTGGAGCGCCATATCCCATCCGAGTGCAGCAGTAGTTGCAGCAACCGTACGTCCCTTGAGAGTGTTTGTAGTCTAGACTCTCAGGCAACTGTCGTCTATGACTGGAAAGATGCATCAGCAAGTGGAGCGCACAAGTCGTCCGACACTACGACCAGCCTGGACTTCAGTCTCTGTGGTCACACCATGGCGTCCGAGTGCACTGATCCAGAGCCAAGTCTTGGTAATGCCACCAGCATTGACGGCAAAGTACAGACAGAAGCACTCAGTGAGCAAGCCAGTACAAGTGACAGAGAGGATACTTCAGACAGGAAATCCAGCGGCAGCATTAGAGAAGGCCCCGTAAGTACAACGGAGATCCCCCCAGAACTGAAATCCCTCTCTGATGAAGCCATCTTTCAAAGTTTGAAGGAGCTGGGAGATAGTCCTGGTCCCGTACAAGCAGGCACCAGACAGACCTACCTTCGGCGCCTGGCTAGTCTGCGTAGCGGCAAGGTTAAACTGTCTCTGGCCACTTCGCCATCGGGTGAGTTTATTAATCTGTTCATTCCCACTCAAACTTCAGAATCCATTTGTTGAATTTGTTTATTGGTGATGATTGATGGATTGACGATGGATGATCCAGTCTAGAGGCGGCCATGATTACTTTTTTTTGTCTTTTTTCCTCCTTTACTCCTTCCTTCACTCGTGTTCTCTCTCTCGCACGCATGCACACACAAACTTGTATACCACATAGACCCACTTCTCTGATCTGATAGCTGGTCTGTGCATGCAATTAAGAGTATACCAAAAAAATTACTTCTTGGCAGATTCACAACTCGGTTCTGTTTCATTCCCTACCTCGATTTTTTGTCATCTTTCTCTGCTTTGTTTTATTTCAACTGTCATTAGACGCACCTTTCCCGCTCATCAGTACTTGTTGACAAAACACAAGGTAGAATGTGTCATGGCGTCCGTCTGACTCAAATTACTTGCGTACTAGGTGACGTCAACATGCAGCAAGACGTCACGCAGTAACTATGACGCCATGCTTACTATCAACTACGTCACGCAGCAACTATGACACGATGCTTACTGTGAACTATCAAGTGGAAAAGAAAGTAATGACTTCGTACGATACTCTTGTCACCCCACCATGAAGAGTGAATCCTAATGATTTGCCGCCTGCACCACGGTTGGCATAGGCTGGCTGGCGCATCCGTAATAGGTCCGCTGGGTGTAAGGAGTAAGTGTGTAACTGTAAACGTAGATCTGTTTGGGGTTTGCTTTCCTGTTTAGGAGGTAATATTAATAGAGAATCATAGCTATCTTCGCGCACTTGGTAACTTTGCCTTTGTCAACACTTAAGTTTCTTTTGGGTTTTTTTTTCCAAAAAAGTGTTTACCGTCAGATGTTGCAACCAGCTAGCGTAGATTAACAGACCGCTATCCAGTTTAGAGCTCCTCAGAGTAGGTCACCCATCTGACGGCTTGACGGGTCTTTGATGTTAATCAGCCACCATTTCATTTGCTGACCCACCGGTGTCTTCAGATCTTTCAGATCGGTCCCACTGGCGCTCTTTTGCCGCTGCTGCGTCTCATCATGTCCCCCCGATAATTGGGACTGGCTGGCTTGCTTTGAGTCCACTCGGTAGTAGTTGCAGGAATGATGATTATTGAGTGAATTTGTTGATTGGTGAATTGAGGATTTCAGGCATGGTAAAGTATGCATTTAAAAGCATCCTGATGTTAAAGGCAGAAAGTGTGATGTGACGTTTTGCATAGTCGAACCAGAAGTTGCGTGTTACGAGAATAAAAGTAAATCAAAACACGTTTCTTAACAAAGTTATGTAACAAAGAATCAGTTTGGTGGAATATTGCAGTCGTTTCCTATCAAAACACTGGAACAGGATGAACTGAAAGGTAATCAAGAAATGTGCTTTAACCACTCAGCTATCTGCTTTCTCTTGCTCCTAGCCTCGAGCGTTTATGAGCAACACAGTACTTAGGATCTGCGGTTGTAATATTAACCGAGGTAATCATGGCCTTATGGCTGCAAGACGAGCGGCACTGTGGCCGACGTTACCAAAGGTGCAACACATAGTAGCTGTTACAATGCTTGCTTGGTAAATTGCAGGCTACTCATCGGAACTGAACCGCCTTCTGTCTGGCTCACTGGATTTGGAGGATTTGGTACACGCGGAACTGGTGATGGTGGCTCAGTTCCAGACTCCGGGCAGTCGCACCTGGCGAGAGGGCAACATCAAGTCCTGTTTCAACTATTTGCTGCTTGATCCCAGGGTCACGAAGAACTTGCCTTTACGGGCCAAATCACTTAGTAAGTACAGATCCTCTTATATAGTTGATTCAAAAAAAAAAAAAAAAAACCGGACTGAGTATTGTGTGTCCTGTGCATGCGCTATAAATAGTTTCGATAATGGGCTTGATATTGAATGTACTGAATAAAACGAAAGGCAGCCTGTGTAATAATTTCTTCGGAAAAAATTAAAAAAGCAAACGAACGAGTGCATCTGCATTGAATTTTGTGGTTCAAAATTTTATGGAGCTACGAAAAGAAAATGTTTACTCCTCTTTCTTGCAGGTGACTTGGAGGGTTTCAAAACGTTTCTCCTGGCCATCTTTTACATTGGGAAGGAAAGCGATCCACATATTGTCACCTGTATGAAGCAATCTCTCCCAGCTAAATCACCCAAACAAACAGTAAGCATTCATCAAAGTTTGTTTCGGCTGTTTGAGGAGTATCAAAGAGGTTGAAGGTCGATTGTTATTCTCTGCGAGTGTGTACCCTTCTTCACCAATACTTTTTTTTTTTTTTTTTGTATTTTTCGTGCTATTTATTTTGCGTTGGTGAAAGCATTCCTTCAGTTTTGTTGTTAAATGGTTAAATACTGGCAGAGCACGCTTGTTTGAAGACGGTAAAAGAAAAGGCTATACGCTTTGTTCATTCCTCATATTGCCTTATTACAGCGGGTGCATGCGTTTGTGTTGTAGGTCCAGCAAGAAGATACAGCAAATTTTAGATGTGTGGCGCCTCAAACCAAGGAGGATTTCACTGCATTGCTTCCAAATGTCATTCCAGTCGAAGCCTAACACACGAGAAGCATGTTATGGTCGATGCTATCGGTATGTAGTCTTTTCTTCTCTTTTTAATGAGTGAGACAACAGCAGGATACATCAGTGTCAATGCTGCAATGCGGAATGATTCAAATATGGATTTTCCCCCCGCACTCAGTGAATAATGTGTGATTAAAAAAAATAAAGTGGGCTTTACGGTTTATCGTTATAGCTAGCTTTTCCCCGTATCAACAATTTAATAGCTTTTTTTTTCATAAATGGACTTTATCTTTAGGTCTGGAGCGACTGACGAACGTGAAACGTGGTGACTACTACGGCGTTGCCTCTACATGGCCTGCTACAAGGAGGCGGGCAGTAGGCGCATTCCTCTTGAGGAAGGCTTATCAGATCTTCCTTGCTGAAGGTGAAAGGCAGATCTGCCCTGTCGATATTAAGAATGAAAGATAAGATGGACTGCATACTTCAGAACTGACGAGCATATTTTTTTAAATGGATTTATTTTCTTGAAACACCAGATATTGTTGAACTAAATATGGAATCAAAATAGTGGTCAAGGCAGCTGTCGATCTAGATCACACTTGTTTCTGCTCAATAAAGGTAAATCAGGAAGTTGTAGTCTGTTCTTTTCAACAGTTCGTATCGAGTTCTGGAGAAAACCTAATCAGTCAAAGAAATACATCGGTGACGAAGGCAGTTACAGACATGACTTTGTTGCAGGGTATTTCCTAAGTACAATTTCAGAAACATTTTTTGAGCACTAGATTTATTGTAATTACAGTTGTTTACATTTCGATTGTGCTTTCGCTTGTGAATTGTCTCACACGTTATTCAGTTAAATTAAAAATTATATAGATATTTTACAGATTTTAAAAAAAGTTGTAAGATATTGTTGGCCAGCTTTCTTATCACAGTATTTGCTTCCTTTATCACTTATAGTCATTGAGTCTGCCTTTTCAAAAAGTTGTCATTGCTTTGTTCGTCTTCATCACGCACTATTTCAAAATATCAGGTTTGTTTGTGTTTAAAGCTTCAATCTTTTAAATGATCATGAGTTTTCAGTCTGTATTGTTACAGCAGTTTACACATGTGTGTAAAAATTGGAAATGATGAAATGAAGCTCCAAATTTATGTGAGTTTTTTAATTGAATATTGAGTGATGTGAACAAAGTTTTTTTTATAACCATTTTGGTTTCATATGTTTGAAGTTCTGAAATAACAGTGTGTTGTGGATGATGAATCATCTGTCACGAAAAACGTTGGAGTAATACAGTATTAAGTTTTTAGTTCGCATGATACCTAGCTCCTTTTGTTGGAAAAGCGGAGGGGAAGAAACGAGAGAATATGAGTG